>NC_090930.1:138271877-138571877 GCF_040938575.1 Ambystoma mexicanum
TTGGGCTGTTGCCCCTGATACTTGGGTTATACATTTGGGCTGATTCTTCTGATACTTGGGTCATACATTTGGGCTGTTGCCCCTGATACTTGGGTTATACATTTGGGCTGTTGCCCCTGATACTTGGGTTATGCATTTGGGCTGTTGCCCCGATACTTGGCTTGGGTTATGCATTTGGGCTGTTGTCCCTGATACTTGGGATATACATTTGGGCTCTTGCCCCTGATACTTCGGTTACACATTTGGGCTGTTGCCCTTGATACTTGGGTTATACATTTGGGCTGTTGCCCCTGATACTTGGATTATACATTTGGGCTGTTGCCCCTGATACTTGGGTTATGCATTTGGGCAGTTTCCCTGATACTTGGCTTGGGTTATGCATTTGGGCTGTTGTCCCTGATACTTGGGATATACATTTGGGCTCTTGCCCCTGATACTTGGGTTACAAATTTGGGCTGTTGCCCCTCATACTTGGGTTATACATTTGGGCTGTTGCCCCTGATACTTGGGTTATACATTTGGGCTGATGCTTCTGATACTTGGGTCATACATTTGGGCTGTTGCCCCTGATACTTGGGTTATACATTTGGGCTGTTGCCCCTGATACTTGGGTTATGCATTTGTTCTGTTGCCCCGATACTTGGCTTGGGTTATGCATTTGGGCTGTTGCCCCTGATACTTGGATTGGGTTATGCATTTGGGCTGTTGCCCCTGATACTTGGGTTATACATGTGGGACCTTGCCCCTGATACTTGTGTTACACATTTGGGCTGTTGCCCCGATACCTGGGTTATACATTTGGACTGTTGACCCTGATACTTGGGTTATACATTTGGGATGTTCCTTTCGTTGGGTCCATTTAAAGCAGATTATAACATAACACAACTGAGGCTCAAATATTTTGCATATGCAGAGGTGTGCATTGGTTATAGTAATACAATTAACATGCCAATGGAAACCACAGAGAGCTGCCATCCTCATAATCATGATGGAATGTTCAGCTAATGTCTGCCAATATATGTTTTATTACAGTACTGTATTTTATAAGATGTTGGTGTTCCAAGACTATGGGCCTCATTACGTTGTTATGTCCACTTATAAAGCGCCAGGTCACCCGAGGGCATCATGGAGCTACAGAGAGGAGATCTTGGTCTGGGGCCAGCAAGCCTAAAAAGGAAGGTTTTGACAGCTTTAGATTGCATACTGGCTCTTTGATTAAAAAAGAATCGCATGTTTCTAAAAAAATCTTTTCAAACGTTCTTGTGCATTTTCATGTGAAGATGAGTATGCATCGAACATTAGATTAGTTGAGAAGCATATTACACATCATAATGTCATTTTATATTTCTAAATGAAACATTGATGTTGTTTTTCTACACTTTGGTGGGTATAGACTTTATTGCCTGTTAGGTCTATTAGTAGTATCGTGACTTAAAATGCACATTTGTTATATTAACGTTGTATTCAGTAAATATTTTCTGCTGACTATCATATTTTGACTGTAGGTGTTGTCCCTGATACTTGGGTTATACATTTGGGCTGAAGCTTCTGATACTTGGGTTATACATTTGGGCTGATGCTTCTGATACTTGGGTTATACAGTTGGGCTGTTGCCTCTGATACTTGGGTTATACATTTGGGCTGTTGCCCCTGATACTTGGGTTATACATTTGGGCTGATGCTTCTGATACTTGGGTCATACATTTGGGCTGTTGCCCCTGATACTTGGGTTATACATTTGGGCTGTTGCCCCTGATACTTGGGTTATATATGTGGGCTGTTGCCCCTGATACTTGGGTAATATATTTGGGCTTTTGCCCCTGATACTTGGGTTATACATTTGAGCTGATGCTTCTGATACTTGGGTTATATATGTGGGCTGTTGCCCCTGATACTTGGGTTATACATTTGGGCTGTTGCCCCTGATACGTGGGTTATACATTTGTGCTGATTCTTCTGATATTTGGGTTATACATTTGGGCTGATGCTTCTGATACTTGGGTTATACATTTGGGCTGTCACCCCTGATACTTGGGTTATACATTTGGGCTGATGCCCCTGATATTTGGGTTATACATTTGGGCTGATGCTTCTTATGCTTGGGTTATATATTTGGGCTGTTGCCTCTGATACTTGGGTTATACATTTGGGCTCATGCTTCTGATACTTGGGTTATACATTTGGGCTGTTGCCCCTGATACTTGGGTTATACATTTGGGCTGTTGCCCCTGATACTTGGGTTATGCATTTGGGCTGTTGCCCTTGATACTTGGGTTATACATTTGGGCTGTTGCCCCTGATACTTGGGTTATGCATTTGGGCTGTGACCCCGATACTTGGCTTGGGTTGTGCATTTGGGCTGTTGCCCCTGATACTTGGGTTATGCATTTGGGCTGATGCTTCTGATACTTGGGTTATACATTTGGGCTGTCACCCCTGATACTTGGGTTATACATTTGGGCTGATGCCCCTGATATTTGGGTTATACATTTGGGCTGATGCTTCTTATGCTTGGGTTATATATTTGGGCTGTTGCCTCTGATACTTGGGTTATACATTTGGGCTCATGCTTCTGATACTTGGGTTATACATTTGGGCTGTTGCCCCTGATACTTGGGTTATATATGTGGGCTGTTGCCCCTGATACTTGGGTAATATATTTGGGCTTTTGCCCCTGATACTTGGGTTATACATTTGAGCTGATGCTTCTGATACTTGGGTTATATATGTGGGCTGTTGCCCCTGATACTTGGGTTATACATTTGGGCTGTTGCCCCTGATACGTGGGTTATACATTTGTGCTGATTCTTCTGATATTTGGGTTATACATTTGGGCTGATGCTTCTGATACTTGGGTTATATATTTGGGCTGTTTCCCCTGATACTTGGGTTATACATTTGGGCTGTTGCTCCTGATACTTGGGTTATGCATTTGAGCCGTTGCCCCTGATACTTGGGTTATACATTTGGGCTGAAGCTTCTGATACTTGGGTTATACATTTGGGCTGTTGCCCCTGATACTTGGGTTATACATTTGGGCTGATGCTTCTGATACTTGGGTTATACAGTTGGGCTGTTTTCCATGATACTTGGGTTATACATTTGGGCTGAATCTTCTGATACTTGGGTTATACATTTGGGCTGTTGCCCCTGATACTTGGGTTATACATTTGGGCTGTTGCCCCTGATACTTGGGTTATACATTTGGGCTGATGCTTCTGATACTTGGGTCATACATTTGGGCAGTTGTCCCTGATACTTGGGATATACATTTGGGCTCTTGCCCCTGATACTTGGGTAATATATTTGGGCTTTTGCCCCTGATACTTGGGTTATACATTTGAGCTGATGCTTCTGATACGTGGGTTATAAATTTGGGCTGTTGCCCCTGATACTTGGGTTACACATTTGGGCTGTTGCCCTTGATACTTGGGTTATACATTTGGGCTGTTGCCCCTGATACTTGGGTAATATATTTGGGCTTTTGCCCCTGATACTTGGGTTATACATTTGAGCTGATGCTTCTGATACTTGGGTTATATATTTGGGCTCTTGCCCCTGATACATGGGTTATACATTTGTGCTGATTCTTCTGATATTTGGGTTATACATTTGGGCTGATGCTTCTGATACTTGGGTTATACATTTGGGCTGTCACCCCTGATACTTGGGTTATACATTTGGGCTGATGCCCCTGATATTTGGGTTATACATTTGGGCTGATGCTTCTTTTGCTTGGGTTATATATTTGGGCTGTTGCCTCTGATACTTGGGTTATACATTTGGGCTCATGCTTCTGATACTTGGGTTATACATTTGGGCTGTTGCCCCTGATACTTGGGTTATACATTTGGGCTGTTGCCCCTGATACTTGGGTTATGCATTTGGGCTGTTGCCCCTGATACTTGGGTTATACATTTGGGCTGTTGCCCCTGATACTTGGGTTATGCATTTGGGATGTGACCCCGATACTTGGCTTGGGTTGTGCATTTGGGCTGATGCTTCTGATACTTGGGTTATATATTTGGGCTGTTGCCCCTGATACTTGGGTTATACATTTGGGCTGTTGCTCCTGATACTTGGGTTATGCATTTGGGCCGTTGCCCCTGATACTTGGGTTATACATTTGGGCTGAAGCTTCTGATACTTGGGTTATACATTTGGGCTGTTGCCCCTGATACTTGGGTTATACATTTGGGCTGATGCTTCTGATACTTGGGTTATACAGTTGGGCTGTTTTCCATGATACTTGGGTTATACATTTGGGCTGTTGCCCCTGATACTTGGGTTATACATTTGGGCTGTTGCCCCTGATACTTGGGTTATACATTTGGGCTGATGCTTCTGATACTTGGGTCATACATTTGGGCAGTTGTCCCTGATACTTGGGATATACATTTGGGCTCTTGCCCCTGATACTTGGGTTACACATTTGGGCTGTTGCCCCTGATACTTGGGTTATACATTTGGGCTGTTGCCCCTGATACTTGGGTTATACATTTGGGCTATTGCCCCTGATACTTGGGTAATATATTTGGGCTTTTGCCCCTGATACTTGGGTTATACATTTGAGCTGATGCTTCTGATACTTGGGTTATATATTTGGGCTGTTGCCCCTGATACTTGGGTTACACATTTGGGCTGTTGCCCTTGATACTTGGGTTATACATTTGGGCTGTTGCCCCTGATACTTGGGTAATATATTTGGGCTTTTGCCCCTGATACTTGGGTTATACATTTGAGCTGATGCTTCTGATATTTGGGTTATATATTTGGGCTTTTGCCCCTGATTCTTGGGTTATACATTTGGGCTGTTGCCCCTGATACTTGGGTTATACATTTGAGCTGATGCTTCTGATACGTGGGTTATAAATTTGGGCTGTTGCCCCTGATACTTGGGTTACACATTTGGGCTGTTGCCCTTGATACTTGGGTTATACATTTGGGCTGTTGCCCCTGATACTTGGGTAATATATTTGGGCTTTTGCCCCTGATACTTGGGTTATACATTTGAGCTGATGCTTCTGATACTTGGGTTATATATTTGGGCTCTTGCCCCTGATACATGGGTTATACATTTGTGCTGATTCTTCTGATATTTGGGTTATACATTTGGGCTGATGCTTCTGATACTTGGGTTATACATTTGGGCTGTCACCCCTGATACTTGGGTTATACATTTGGGCTGATGCCCCTGATATTTGGGTTATACATTTGGGCTGATGCTTCTTTTGCTTGGGTTATATATTTGGGCTGTTGCCTCTGATACTTGGGTTATACATTTGGGCTCATGCTTCTGATACTTGGGTTATACATTTGGGCTGTTGCCCCTGATACTTGGGTTATACATTTGGGCTGTTGCCCCTGATACTTGGGTTATGCATTTGGGCTGTTGCCCCTGATACTTGGGTTATACATTTGGGCTGTTGCCCCTGATACTTGGGTTATGCATTTGGGATGTGACCCCGATACTTGGCTTGGGTTGTGCATTTGGGCTGATGCTTCTGATACTTGGGTTATATATTTGGGCTGTTGCCCCTGATACTTGGGTTATACATTTGGGCTGATGCTTCTGATACTTGGGTTATATATTTGGGCTGTTGCCCCTGATACTTGGGTTATACATTTGGGCTGTTGCCCCTGATACTTGGGTTATACATTTGGGCTGTTGCCCCTGATACTTGGGTTATGCATTTGTGCTGTTGCCCCTGATACTTGGGTTATACATTTGGGCTGAAGCTTCTGATACTTGGGTTATACATTTGGGCTGTTGCCCCTGATACTTGGGTTATACATTTGGGCTGTTGCCCCTGATACTTGGGTTATACATTTGGGCTGATGCTTCTGATACTTGGGTTATACAGTTGGGCTGTTGTCCCTGATACTTGGGTTATACATTGGGGCTGAAGCTTTTGATACTTGGGTTATACATTTGGGCTGTTGCCCCTGATACTTGACTTATACATTTGGGCTGTTGCCCCTGACACTTGGGTTATACATTTGGGCTGATGCATCTGATACTTGGATCATACATTTGGGCTGTTGCCCCTGATACTTGGGTTATACATTTGGCTGTTGCCCCTGATACTTGGGTTACACATTTAGGCTGTTGCCCCTGATACTTGGGTTATACATTTGGGCTGTTGCCCCTGATACTTGGGTTATACATTTGGGCCATTGCCCCTGATACTTGGGTTATACATTTGGGCTTTTGCCCCTGATACTTGGGTTATGCATTTGGGCTGATGCTTCTAATACTTGGGTTATATATTTCGGCTGTTGCCCCTGATAATTGGGTTATACATTTGGGCTGTTGCCCTTGATACTTGGGTTATACATTTGTGCTGATGCTTCTGATATGTGGGTTATACATTTGGGCTGATACTTCTGATACTTGGGTTATACATTTGGGCTGTTGCCCCTAATACCTGGGTTATACATTTGGGCTGTTTCCCCTGATACTTGGGTTATACATTTGGGCTGATGCTTCTGATACTTGGGTTATATATTTGGGCTGTTGCCCCTGATACCTGGGTTATATATTTGGGCTGATGCTTCTGATACTTGGGTTATACATTTGGGCTGTTGCCCCTGATACTTGGGTTATACATTTGGGCTGTTGCCCCTGATACTTGGGTTATGCATTTGGGCTGATTCTTCTGATACTTGGGTCATACATTTGGGCTGTTGCCCCTGATACTTGGGTTATACATTTGGGCTGATTCTTCTGATACTTGGGTCATACATTTGGGCTGTTGCCCCTGATACTTGGGTTATACATTTGGGCTGTTGCCCCTGATACTTGGGTTATGCATTTGGGCTGTTGCCCCGATACTTGGCTTGGGTTATGCATTTGGGCTGTTGTCCCTGATACTTGGGATATACATTTGGGCTCTTGCCCCTGATACTTCGGTTACACATTTGGGCTGTTGCCCTTGATACTTGGGTTATACATTTGGGCTGTTGCCCCTGATACTTGGATTATACATTTGGGCTGTTGCCCCTGATACTTGGGTTATGCATTTGGGCAGTTTCCCTGATACTTGGCTTGGGTTATGCATTTGGGCTGTTGTCCCTGATACTTGGGATATACATTTGGGCTCTTGCCCCTGATACTTGGGTTACAAATTTGGGCTGTTGCCCCTCATACTTGGGTTATACATTTGGGCTGTTGCCCCTGATACTTGGGTTATACATTTGGGCTGATGCTTCTGATACTTGGGTCATACATTTGGGCTGTTGCCCCTGATACTTGGGTTATACATTTGGGCTGTTGCCCCTGATACTTGGGTTATGCATTTGTTCTGTTGCCCCGATACTTGGCTTGGGTTATGCATTTGGGCTGTTGCCCCTGATACTTGGATTGGGTTATGCATTTGGGCTGTTGCCCCTGATACTTGGGTTATACATGTGGGACCTTGCCCCTGATACTTGTGTTACACATTTGGGCTGTTGCCCCGATACCTGGGTTATACATTTGGACTGTTGACCCTGATACTTGGGTTATACATTTGGGATGTTCCTTTCGTTGGGTCCATTTAAAGCAGATTATAACATAACACAACTGAGGCTCAAATATTTTGCATATGCAGAGGTGTGCATTGGTTATAGTAATACAATTAACATGCCAATGGAAACCACAGAGAGCTGCCATCCTCATAATCATGATGGAATGTTCAGCTAATGTCTGCCAATATATGTTTTATTACAGTACTGTATTTTATAAGATGTTGGTGTTCCAAGACTATGGGCCTCATTACGTTGTTATGTCCACTTATAAAGCGCCAGGTCACCCGAGGGCATCATGGAGCTACAGAGAGGAGATCTTGGTCTGGGGCCAGCAAGCCTAAAAAGGAAGGTTTTGACAGCTTTAGATTGCATACTGGCTCTTTGATTAAAAAAGAATCGCATGTTTCTAAAAAAATCTTTTCAAACGTTCTTGTGCATTTTCATGTGAAGATGAGTATGCATCGAACATTAGATTAGTTGAGAAGCATATTACACATCATAATGTCATTTTATATTTCTAAATGAAACATTGATGTTGTTTTTCTACACTTTGGTGGGTATAGACTTTATTGCCTGTTAGGTCTATTAGTAGTATCGTGACTTAAAATGCACATTTGTTATATTAACGTTGTATTCAGTAAATATTTTCTGCTGACTATCATATTTTGACTGTAGGTGTTGTCCCTGATACTTGGGTTATACATTTGGGCTGAAGCTTCTGATACTTGGGTTATACATTTGGGCTGATGCTTCTGATACTTGGGTTATACAGTTGGGCTGTTGCCTCTGATACTTGGGTTATACATTTGGGCTGTTGCCCCTGATACTTGGGTTATACATTTGGGCTGATGCTTCTGATACTTGGGTCATACATTTGGGCTGTTGCCCCTGATACTTGGGTTATACATTTGGTCTGTTGCCCCTGATACTTGGGTTATGCATTTGGGCTGTTGCCCCGATACTTGGCTTGGGTTATGCATTTGGGCTGTTGTCCCTGATACTTGGGATATACATTTGGGCTCTTGCCCCTGATACTTGGGTTACACATTTGGGCTGTTGCCCTTGATACTTGGGTTATACATTTGGGCTATTGCCCCTGATACTTGGGTAATATATTTGGGCTTTTGCCCCTGATACTTGGGTTATACATTTGAGCTGATGCTTCTGATACTTGGGTTATATATGTGGGCTGTTGCCCCTGATACTTGGGTTATACATTTGGGCTGTTGCCCCTGATACGTGGGTTATACATTTGTGCTGATTCTTCTGATATTTGGGTTATACATTTGGGCTGATGCTTCTGATACTTGGGTTATACATTTGGGCTGTCACCCCTGATACTTGGGTTATACATTTGGGCTGATGCCCCTGATATTTGGGTTATACATTTGGGCTGATGCTTCTTATGCTTGGGTTATATATTTGGGCTGTTGCCTCTGATACTTGGGTTATACATTTGGGCTCATGCTTCTGATACTTGGGTTATACATTTGGGCTGTTGCCCCTGATACTTGGGTTATACATTTGGGCTGTTGCCCCTGATACTTGGGTTATGCATTTGGGCTGTTGCCCTTGATACTTGGGTTATACATTTGGGCTGTTGCCCCTGATACTTGGGTTATGCATTTGGGCTGTGACCCCGATACTTGGCTTGGGTTGTGCATTTGGGCTGATGCTTCTGATACTTGGGTTATATATTTGGGCTGTTTCCCCTGATACTTGGGTTATACATTTGGGCTGTTGCTCCTGATACTTGGGTTATGCATTTGAGCCGTTGCCCCTGATACTTGGGTTATACATTTGGGCTGAAGCTTCTGATACTTGGGTTATACATTTGGGCTGTTGCCCCTGATACTTGGGTTATACATTTGGGCTGATGCTTCTGATACTTGGGTTATACAGTTGGGCTGTTTTCCATGATACTTGGGTTATACATTTGGGCTGAATCTTCTGATACTTGGGTTATACATTTGGGCTGTTGCCCCTGATACTTGGGTTATACATTTGGGCTGTTGCCCCTGATACTTGGGTTATACATTTGGGCTGATGCTTCTGATACTTGGGTCATACATTTGGGCAGTTGTCCCTGATACTTGGGATATACATTTGGGCTCTTGCCCCTGATACTTGGGTAATATATTTGGGCTTTTGCCCCTGATACTTGGGTTATACATTTGAGCTGATGCTTCTGATACGTGGGTTATAAATTTGGGCTGTTGCCCCTGATACTTGGGTTACACATTTGGGCTGTTGCCCTTGATACTTGGGTTATACATTTGGGCTGTTGCCCCTGATACTTGGGTAATATATTTGGGCTTTTGCCCCTGATACTTGGGTTATACATTTGAGCTGATGCTTCTGATACTTGGGTTATATATTTGGGCTCTTGCCCCTGATACATGGGTTATACATTTGTGCTGATTCTTCTGATATTTGGGTTATACATTTGGGCTGATGCTTCTGATACTTGGGTTATACATTTGGGCTGTCACCCCTGATACTTGGGTTATACATTTGGGCTGATGCCCCTGATATTTGGGTTATACATTTGGGCTGATGCTTCTTTTGCTTGGGTTATATATTTGGGCTGTTGCCTCTGATACTTGGGTTATACATTTGGGCTCATGCTTCTGATACTTGGGTTATACATTTGGGCTGTTGCCCCTGATACTTGGGTTATACATTTGGGCTGTTGCCCCTGATACTTGGGTTATGCATTTGGGCTGTTGCCCCTGATACTTGGGTTATACATTTGGGCTGTTGCCCCTGATACTTGGGTTATGCATTTGGGATGTGACCCCGATACTTGGCTTGGGTTGTGCATTTGGGCTGATGCTTCTGATACTTGGGTTATATATTTGGGCTGTTGCCCCTGATACTTGGGTTATACATTTGGGCTGTTGCTCCTGATACTTGGGTTATGCATTTGGGCCGTTGCCCCTGATACTTGGGTTATACATTTGGGCTGAAGCTTCTGATACTTGGGTTATACATTTGGGCTGTTGCCCCTGATACTTGGGTTATACATTTGGGCTGATGCTTCTGATACTTGGGTTATACAGTTGGGCTGTTTTCCATGATACTTGGGTTATACATTTGGGCTGTTGCCCCTGATACTTGGGTTATACATTTGGGCTGTTGCCCCTGATACTTGGGTTATACATTTGGGCTGATGCTTCTGATACTTGGGTCATACATTTGGGCAGTTGTCCCTGATACTTGGGATATACATTTGGGCTCTTGCCCCTGATACTTGGGTTACACATTTGGGCTGTTGCCCCTGATACTTGGGTTATACATTTGGGCTGTTGCCCCTGATACTTGGGTTATACATTTGGGCTATTGCCCCTGATACTTGGGTAATATATTTGGGCTTTTGCCCCTGATACTTGGGTTATACATTTGAGCTGATGCTTCTGATACTTGGGTTATATATTTGGGCTGTTGCCCCTGATACTTGGGTTACACATTTGGGCTGTTGCCCTTGATACTTGGGTTATACATTTGGGCTGTTGCCCCTGATACTTGGGTAATATATTTGGGCTTTTGCCCCTGATACTTGGGTTATACATTTGAGCTGATGCTTCTGATATTTGGGTTATATATTTGGGCTTTTGCCCCTGATTCTTGGGTTATACATTTGGGCTGTTGCCCCTGATACTTGGGTTATACATTTGAGCTGATGCTTCTGATACGTGGGTTATAAATTTGGGCTGTTGCCCCTGATACTTGGGTTACACATTTGGGCTGTTGCCCTTGATACTTGGGTTATACATTTGGGCTGTTGCCCCTGATACTTGGGTAATATATTTGGGCTTTTGCCCCTGATACTTGGGTTATACATTTGAGCTGATGCTTCTGATACTTGGGTTATATATTTGGGCTCTTGCCCCTGATACATGGGTTATACATTTGTGCTGATTCTTCTGATATTTGGGTTATACATTTGGGCTGATGCTTCTGATACTTGGGTTATACATTTGGGCTGTCACCCCTGATACTTGGGTTATACATTTGGGCTGATGCCCCTGATATTTGGGTTATACATTTGGGCTGATGCTTCTTTTGCTTGGGTTATATATTTGGGCTGTTGCCTCTGATACTTGGGTTATACATTTGGGCTCATGCTTCTGATACTTGGGTTATACATTTGGGCTGTTGCCCCTGATACTTGGGTTATACATTTGGGCTGTTGCCCCTGATACTTGGGTTATGCATTTGGGCTGTTGCCCCTGATACTTGGGTTATACATTTGGGCTGTTGCCCCTGATACTTGGGTTATGCATTTGGGATGTGACCCCGATACTTGGCTTGGGTTGTGCATTTGGGCTGATGCTTCTGATACTTGGGTTATATATTTGGGCTGTTGCCCCTGATACTTGGGTTATACATTTGGGCTGTTGCTCCTGATACTTGGGTTATGCATTTGGGCCGTTGCCCCTGATACTTGGGTTATACATTTGGGCTGAAGCTTCTGATACTTGGGTTATACATTTGGGCTGTTGCCCCTGATACTTGGGTTATACATTTGGGCTGATGCTTCTGATACTTGGGTTATACAGTTGGGCTGTTTTCCATGATACTTGGGTTATACATTTGGGCTGTTGCCCCTGATACTTGGGTTATACATTTGGGCTGTTGCCCCTGATACTTGGGTTATACATTTGGGCTGATGCTTCTGATACTTGGGTCATACATTTGGGCAGTTGTCCCTGATACTTGGGATATACATTTGGGCTCTTGCCCCTGATACTTGGGTTACACATTTGGGCTGTTGCCCCTGATACTTGGGTTATACATTTGGGCTGTTGCCCCTGATACTTGGGTTATACATTTGGGCTATTGCCCCTGATACTTGGGTAATATATTTGGGCTTTTGCCCCTGATACTTGGGTTATACATTTGAGCTGATGCTTCTGATACTTGGGTTATATATTTGGGCTGTTGCCCCTGATACTTGGGTTACACATTTGGGCTGTTGCCCTTGATACTTGGGTTATACATTTGGGCTGTTGCCCCTGATACTTGGGTAATATATTTGGGCTTTTGCCCCTGATACTTGGGTTATACATTTGAGCTGATGCTTCTGATATTTGGGTTATATATTTGGGCTTTTGCCCCTGATTCTTGGGTTATACATTTGGGCTGTTGCCCCTGATACTTGGGTTATACATTTCTGCTGATTCTTCTGATATGTGGGTTATACATTTGGGCTGATGCTTCTGATACTTGGGTTATACATTTGGGCTGTCACCCCTGATACATGGGTTATACATTTGGGCTGATGCTTCTTATACTTGGGTTATATATTTGGGCTGTTGCCCCAGATACTTGGGTTATACATTTGGGCTGATGCTTCTTATACTTGGGTTATACATTTGGGCTGTTGCCCCTGATACTTGGGTTACACATTTGGGCTCATGCTTCTGATACTTGGGTTATACATTTGGGCTGTTGCCCCTGATACTTGGGTTATACATTTGGGCTGTTGCCCCTGATACTTGGGTTATGCATTTGGGCGGTTGCCCCTGATACTTGGGTTATACATTTGGGCTATTGCCCCTGATACTTGGGTAATATATTTGGGCTTTTGCCCCTGATACTTGGGTTATACATTTGAGCTGATGCTTCTGATACTTGGGTTATATATTTGGGCTGTTGCCCCTGATACTTGGGTTACACATTTGGGCTGTTGCCCTTGATACTTGGGTTATACATTTGGGCTGTTGCCCCTGATACTTGGGTTATATATTTGGGCTGTTGCCCCTGATACTTGGGTTATACATTTGGGCTATTGCCCCTGATACTTCGGTTATACATTTGGGCTTTTGCCCCTGATACTTGGGTTATACATTTGGGCTGATGCTTTTGATACTTGGGTTATACATTTGTGCTGATTCTTCTGATATGTGGGTTATACATTTGGGCTGATGCTTCTGATACTTGGGTTATACATTTGGGCTGATGCTTCTTATACTTGGGTTATATATTTGGGCTGTTGCCCCTGATACTTGGGTTATACATTTGGGCTGATGCTTCTTATACTTGGGTTATACATTTGGGCTGTTGCCCCTGATACTTGGGTTACACATTTGGGCTCATGCTTCTGATACTTGGGTTATACATTTGGGCTGTTGCCCCTGATACTTAGGTTATACATTTGGGCTGTTGCCCCTGATACTTGGGTTATGCATTTGGGCTGTTGCCCCTGATACTTGAGTTATACATTTGGACTGTTGCCCCTGATACTTGGGTTATGCATTTGGGCTGTGACCCCGATAATTGGCTTGGGTTATGCATTTGGGCTGATGCTTCTGATACTTGGGTTATATATTTGGGCTGTTGCCCCTGATACGTGGGTTATACATTTGGGCTGTTGCTCCTGATACTTGGGTTATGCATTTGGCCCGTTGCCCCTGATACTTGGGCTATACATTTGGGCTGAAGCTTCTGATACTTGGGTTATACATTTGGGCTGTTGCCCCTGATAATTGGGTTATACATTTGGGCTGATGCTTCTGATACTTGGGTTATACAGTTGGGCTGTTTTCCATGATACTTGGGTTATACATTTGGGCTGAAACTTCTGATACTTGGGTTATACATTTGGGCTGTTGCCCCTGATACTTGGGTTATACATTTGGGCTGTTGCCCCTGATACTTGGGTTATACATTTGAGCTGATGCTTCTGATACTTGGGTCATACATTTGGGCTGTTGCCCCTGATACTTGGGTTATACATTTGGGCTGTTGACCCGATACTTGGCTTGGGTTATGCATTTGGGCAGTTGTCCCTGATACTTGGGATATACATTTGGGTTCTTGCCCCTGATACTTGGGTTACACATTTGGGCTGGTGCCCCTGATACTTGGGCTTTACATTTGGGCTGTTGCCCCTGATACCTGGGTTATACATTTGGGCCTTTTCCACTGATACTTGGGTTATGCATTTGGGCTGATGCTTTTGATACTTGGGTTATATATTTGGGCTGTTGCCCCTGATACTTGGGTTATAAATTTGTGCTGATGCTACTGATATTTGGGTTATACATTTGGGCTGATGCTTCTGATACTTGGGTTAAACATTTGGGCTGTTGCCTCTGATACTTGGGTTATACATTTGGGCTGTTGCTCCTGATACTTGTGTTATACATTTGGGCTGATGGTTCTGATACTTGGGTTATATATTTGGGCTGTTGCCCCTGATACTTGGTTTATACATTTGGGCTGATGCTTCTGATACTTGCGTTATACATTTGGGCTGTTGCCCTGATACTTGGGTTATACATTTGGGCTGTTGCCCCTGATACTTGGGTTATGCATTTGGGCTGTGACCCCGATACTTGGCTTGGGTTATGCATTTGGGCTGATGCTTCTGATACTTGGGTAATATATTTGGGCTGTTGCCCCTGATACTTACGTTATATATTTGGGCTGTTGCCCCTGATACTTGGGTTATACATTTGGGCTGTTGCCCCTGATACTTGGGTTATGCATTTAGGCTGTTGCCCCTGATACTTGGGTTATGCATTTGGGCTGTTGCCCTGATACTTGGCTTGGGTTATGCATTTGGGCTGTTGTCCCAGATACTTGGGATATACATTTGGGCTCTTGCCCCGATACTTGGGTTACACATTTGGGCTGTTGCCCCTGATACTTGGGTTATACATTTGGGCTGTTGCCCCTGATACTTGGGTTATACATTTGGGCTATTGCCCCTGATACTTGGGTTAAACATTTGGGCTTTTGCCCCTGATACTTGGGTTATACATTTGGGCTGATGCTTCTGATACTTGGGTTATATATTTGGGCTGTTGCCCCTGATACTTGGGTTATACATTTGGGCTGTTGCCCCTGATACTTGGATTATACATTTGTGCTGATGCTTCTGATACTTGGGTTATACATTTGGGCTGATGCTTCTGATACTTGGGTTATACATTTGGGATGTTGCCCCTGATACTTGGGTTATAAATTTGGGCTGTTGCCCCTGATACTTGGGTTATACATTTGTGCTGATACTTCTGATACTTGGGTTATACATTTGGGCTGTTGCCCCTGATATTTGGGTTGTACATTTGGGCTGTTGTCCCTGATACATGGGTTATGCATTTGGGCTGTTGCCCCTGATACTTGGCTTGGGTTATGCATTTGGGTTGTTGCCTCTGATACTTGGGTTACACATGTGGGAACTTGCCCCTGATACTTGGGTTACACATTTGGGCTGTTGCCCCGATACTTGGCTTATACATTTGGACTGTTGCCCCTGATACTTGGGTTATACATTTGGGCTGATGCTTCTGATACTTGGGTTATACATTTGGGATGTTGCCCCTGATACTTGGGTTATAAATTTGGGCTGTTGCCCCTGATACTTGGGTTATACATTTGTGCTGATACTTCTGATACTTGGGTTATACATTTGGGCTGTTGCCCCTGATATTTGGGTTATACATTTGGGCTGTTGTCCCTGATACTTGGGTTATACATTTGGGCTATTGCCCCTGATACATGGGTTATACATTTGGGCTGTTGCCCCTGATACTTGGCTTGGGTTATGCATTTGGGTTGTTGCCTCTGATACTTGGGTTACACATGTGGGAACTTGCCCCTGATACTTGGGTTACACATTTGGGCTGTTGCCCCGATACTTGGCTTATACATTTGGACTGTTGCCCCTGATACTTGGGTTATACATTTGGGCTGATGCTTCTGATACTTGGGTTATACATTTGGGATGTTGCCCCTGATACTTGGGTTATAAATTTGGGCTGTTGCCCCTGATACTTGGGTTATACATTTGGGCTATTGCCCCTGATACTTGGGTTAAACATTTGGGCTTTTGCCCCTGATACTTGGGTTATACATTTGGGCTGATGCTTCTGATACTTGGGTTATATATTTGGGCTGTTGCCCCTGATACTTGGGTTATACATGTGGGCTGTTGCCCCTGATACTTGGATTATACATTTGTGCTGATGCTTCTGATACTTGGGTTATACATTTGGGCTGTTGCCCCTGATACTTGGGTTATAAATTTGGGCTGATGCTTCTGATACTTGGGTTATACATTTGGGCTGTTGCCCCTGATATTTGGGTTGTACATTTGGGCTGTTGTGCCTGATACTTGGGTTATACATTTGGGCTGTTGTCCCTGATACATGGGTTATGCATTTGGGCTGTTGCCCCTGATACTTGGCTTGGGTTATGCATTTGGGTTGTTGCCCCTGATACTTGGGTTACACATGTGGGAACTTGCCCCTGATACTTGGGTTACACATTTGGGCTGTTGCCCCGATACTTGGCTTATACATTTGGACTGTTGCCCCTGATACTTGGGTTATACATTTGGGCTGATGCTTCTGATACTTGGGTTATACATTTGGGATGTTGCCCCTGATACTTGGGTTATAAATTTGGGCTGTTGCCCCTGATACTTGGGTTATACATTTGTGCTGATACTTCTGATACTTGGGTTATACATTTGGGCTGGTTTCCCTGATACTTGGGTTATACATTTGGGCTGTTGTCCCTGATACTTGGGTTATGCATTTGGGCTGTTGCCCTGATACTTGGCTTGGGCTATGCATTTGGGCTGTTGCCCCTGATACTTGGGTTATACATGTGGGACCTTGCCCCTGATACTTGGGTTACACATTTGGGATGTTGCCCCGATACTTGGGTTATACCTTTGGACTGTTGCCCCTGATACATGGATTATACATGTGGGATGTTCCTTTCGTTGGGTCCATTTAAAGCACATTATAGCATAACACAACTGAGGCTCAAATATTTTGCATATGCAGAGGTGTGCATTCGTTATGGTAATACAATTAACATGCCAATGGAAACCACAGAGAGCTGTCATCCTCATAATCATGATGGAATGTTCAGCTAATGTCTGCCAATATATGTTTTATTACAGTACTGTATTTTATAAGTTGTTGGTGTTCCAAGACAATGGGCCTCATCACGTTATGTTATGTTATGTACACTTATAAAGTGCCCGGTCACCCGAGGGCATCATGGAGCTAGAGGGAGGAGATCTTGGACAGGGGCCAACAAGCCTAAAAAGGAAGGTTTTGACAGCTTTGCTAAAAGCTAGATGATTTGAAATGTTCTTGATGGTCAGTGGAAGTTTGTTCCACAGCTCTGCAGGTGCCACCGAAAAGGCTCGTCCTCCAATCCGAACGCACTTATATATGGGGATTTTTAACATGTCGGTGGAGGCGGAGTGCAGTGACTGTCGGTGGACATAGGGCGTGAATTTCATTGAAGATATTCCGCCCCTTGGCCATGTAGAGCACGATGGACAGTACAGAGTGCCTTGAAGTTGACTCGTTGAGTCACCGGAAGCCAGTACAGGGATCGGAGAACAGGAGATATATGGGCTCCATAATGGGAGCCGGTGGCCACACGAGCTGCCAGGTTCTGAAGACATTGCAGCCGGTAAATCACTCCCTTAGGCTGTGCCAAATAAAGGGAATTACAATTACCATCTGCGAGATCACCATAGCTGCCAACACCAGGGGGTATAGGGGGACGGGGATCATCGGAAGCATCTTCTTTAATGTTTTCAGTTGGAAGTGACCGGCTTGGCACACAGCAGTTACTTGCCTCTCCATAGAAAGGGAGGCTGATGAAACTACCCCCAGGTTTTTTACCTTGTCCACCGAAGTAGGGAGGGGACCCAACGAAGAAGGCCAGAAAGAAGACACTCAGAGTATAGGGTCAGGGGGGCAGCCTACCACTATCACCTCTGTCTTGTCACCGTTCAATTTGAGCCAATAATGGTCCATCCACTCTCACATGGCCGCCAGGCTCCGCCGCAGGCATGATGCCACCTCAGCCAGATCAAGACCTAAGCGGATCACGATCTGAGTGTTGTCCATGTACGAGTAGCACCTGACGCCAAAGGAGCGAATGAGACACACAAGGGCCCAAATATAGATGTTAAACAGAATTGGCGACAAGGAGGAGCCCTGCGGAACGCCACAGTTGAGGTGGCCGGGAGATGAGGAGAAAGGGGGCATAGAGAGAGTCTGGGTACTATCTGCCAGGAAAGAGGTGAACCAGTCTAGTACCTGTCAAGATATTCCCAACTAGGCAAGGCGGGACAGCAGGATGGGGTGGTCGACAGTGTCGAGGGCTGCTGACAGGTCTAACAAAGTCAGAGCACCCACTCCATCTGCGTCCACCAGCCCGGCCATATCGTCCTGGATGGCGATCAGAACACTCTCTGTGCCACTACCTGGACGGAACCCAGATTGGGCAGAATCAAGCAAGCATGAAGCTTCAAGAAAGACGGAGGGTAGGGGTGACACCAGTGATTCTACCAGTTTAGAAAGAAAGGGGAGAAGAGAAATAGGGCGGAAATTAGATAGAATAGCATGGTGAAGGGAGGGTTTCTTCAAGAGAGGAATCACTCTAGCAGGCTTAAGTTCTTTACATTACGAGTGTGCCGGTCTGGTAACAACGGTGCCGGTAAGCGTACCCGCACCGTTGTTACCGGACCGGCACACTCCGAGTTCTGTGAGCGGCTGCCCGCCAGGTAAGACCTGGCGGGCAAAATGGCAGCCGCTCACAGACTTCGATGGAAGCACCGGCACTGTTGCACACAGTGCTGGTGCTTCCGTCCTCCCCATTCCTATTGAGTCCTATGGGATTCAAATGGGAATGGGGAGTAAAATTTTCCAGGGCCTGACTTCACGGACCGCCGGGGCTGTAATGCCCCCGTGTTTCCGTGAAGTCAAGCGCTGGAAATAATTACAACTCGGGCAGCATATTTTTGGCAATAGACATTTTTCTGTGTAATTTGTTTCACACCGTCTTCTTTGGTTTTCTTGTGATAAAGTTTAATGAGTATGGGCCTCATTCCGAGTACGGCGCTAACCAATGGCGCTATTAACGCCTTGGTTGACGCCGTACCCGGACCGGCAGCGCCTTGGTGGATAGCGGAATTACCGCCCCATTCCAAGGTTGGCGGGGTGGTAATTCCCCATTCACCAAGGCTCTTCCCCATTCCCAAATGAGCCCCCATAGGTCTCAATGGGAATGGGGAAGATGCAAATAATGGTGACCGTTCATTACGGTCACTGGCCCTCATTACGACCCTGGCGGAAAGTGACTGACCGGACCGCAACAGCGTAAATAGCGTTTCCGCCATTGCACGAAGGAGCAAAGTGCGGCCCATTCCGACCCATCGGGCACGAGCACCACAGCATGGCGGAAGTGCAAAGTCCGCGATGGCGGAAATGACCCCAAAACGGCCCACACCGCCGCCGTACGGCGCCCTAGGTGCAATACCGCCACCCATCACAGCGGGCACCGCAGAGTGCGCCTACCGGAAAGTACGGTGACCGGAAATATACGGAAACGGAAGTTAAAACATGGTCCCGGAACGGGAAACATCCCGCCGTACACCTATAAAACCACAAAAACCACACAACCACTAAAAACACTACCCCGAGACACACCCCAACCCGTCATCCACCCTAGCGAAACCAAGAAAAATGGGAAAAGTAGCGAAGAAAGCGTGCGACCGCAAGCGGCAGGTCCACTTCTCCCGTGAGGAACTCACCGTGCTAACAGAGACCCTCCAGGAGAATGCTGCCGTCGTCTTCTCCACGCAAATGACCAGGACGGCACTTGCGAACAAGAAGGCCATATGGGCTCTGGTGGCACAGCGGGTAAGCGCGGTGGGGACCGCACCCCGCAACCCACAGCAATGCAGAAAGCGGTGGGACAACCTGCGGATACGCGTCCGCAGCATACTCTCTGCCAACCGCAACATTGCCACAGCCACCGGGGGAGGTCCTGAATCACCCATCAAGTTGACCCCCTGGGAAGAAATCTGTGCCTCCACCATCGGAATGGAGAGCATAGAGGGAGTCGGAGGGATGGAGAAAGGAGTGCAGACATCAGAAGAATCAGGTAGGTGGCCCAGATAAAACAATGCAAAATCCACAATGTCCAATCATGTGAAGTACCATGTGTCCACATAGTGCAACAGAAACACATGTCCAGGAGAACGTCCACACACATCGCCCTGATAGCGCACCTTAAAACCACAATAAATACATAAATAATTAAAAACCCCTAAAACACCCACCACACGTCCAGCAGGCACACCCTAACTGCAGGCTGCCAAACAACTGCACCCTCACCCCACACAAAAATAAAAGCACCTCCAAGGCACCGACCCAAATCACCCTCATGTACCACCCCAATGCATGTGATACAATGCCATTCCAATACCCACAGACCCATTAATAACCCTCTCCCTCCTTTACTCCACCACAGGCTCCGATCCAAACGACGAGCATCAGGACACCCCTACCAGCACACCTGCAAAGAGGGCCAAGACAAACGGCCAAAGACCCTCCACCTCAGCTGCACGCATCAAGACACGGCAGCAGCACAAATCAGGTGGCAGCACAGAGGAGGGAACATCAACAGGCACCCCAGCAGCCAGCATGCCCACAACACCACCACCACAGGTCCCCCCAACGGATGCCACAGAAGGCACTGCCTCTGGTGGCAGCAGCACCATAGGTGACACCCCATTGATGGCAGCATGCTCCGACACAGAAGACGGGGATGTCGAAGTCAGATCCATCCATGACCTGTCCCATTCCCCCTGTCTGTCCCATCCCGTACAACATGAGGATACCACGCAGGGGCACCCACAAGACGACGACTGGCCATCCCCCCCAAGCCCTGTGGCAAGGCAACATGAGGTCAACAGCCCCTCTGTGACACCCCCGCAAATGGCCATGGCCCAGCAGAGGCAACAGTCCCTCGACCAGTTAATCGAGCAACAGCAGCAACTGGCCACGCTCCTCAAGGACCATGCCGATGAATGTGGGCGCACTAAGTCAGACATAGAAACATCAACTGAGACACTCAGGGCAGAAATGGAGAGAAGTACAGAGACACTAAGGGCACAAATGGAGAGTAGCACCGAGAGCCTGAGAGTCCAGATGGAGAGTAGCACCGAGAGCCTGAGAGTCCAGATGGAGAGAAGCACCGAGAGCCTGAGGGGGGAACTGCATGCGACGTCCAAAGACGTATGTGCCGAACTTGCCGCAGTGCGCCGTGTGCTCACTGAGCTCTCACAAACCCTTAGGGACATGCATGGACGTGAGCAGGCAGACACATCATCCGTAGCAAGTTCCGTCCAGGGCAGCCCCCAACGTAGATCTGGGAGGAACCTGCGCTCCACAGGCAGGGGTGCCCCTGACACCCGCAGAGGCGGCTTGCAATAGCGACAGCCCACTGACAATGAGCATCTTTGGACACTGGTGTTCGGGGGGGAGGTAGGAGGGTGGAGGGGGTGTGTTGGGCTCACTTGGGTGGCGGGTCGATAGGGTGTTCAACATGATATCACATATGCCATAAACAGTGCACGATCAACCAATGAGATGTGTGGACAATGATCTTTGTGTACTAGGCCATCATAGGCGTACAGTCCATATTGTGCATGTACCAGACACACACAGTGCCACGAGTCCCGTGTCCATGTATCAGCCACCAGGCGTGAGTGCTAGAAGCATGCATCAATGAGATGCTGACGAATGTCACGGCCCTCCGGTGCCTCGCAGACTCCTTGAGGTGCTGCCACATCCCCACCCTCATCATGACCATCATCAGGTGCTTGCAGTTCTGCGTCAGGGGGCATGGGCACATTTCTACGTACGCACATGTTGTGTAGCATGACACATGCCATGACCATCTTTGCAACCTTCTCATGGCGGTACAGGAGTGCCCCGCCAGACCTGCTGAGGCAGCGGAAACGAGTCTTCAGTAGGCCGAATGCCTGTTCAATGACTACACGGGTACGTGAGTGGGCATGGTTGTAGTCCTCCTCATGCTGGTCCCGTGGGTTCCGGACTGGTGTGAGGAGCCATCTCTTCAGTGGATACCCAGCATCACCTGTATGTGGACGATAAACGTATGATGTGGAATGCCATTGCTACGTACGCACACCCCCCCCCCTTCCTGCCAGTTCATTGCCGCATCACATACCCCACATCATCATGCATGAAATGAGACTCACCGAGTAGCCAGGATCTGTTCCCTGCGTGTCGCTCCATGTAGCGTGGTATAGTAGAGTTCCTCAAGACCATAGAATCATGGGTTGATCCAGGGAATCTGGCACAACAATGTGTAATGATCCTGTTGGAGTCACACACCATTTGTACATTCAGGGAATGAAATTGTTTTCGGTTGCGGTACTGGGCCTCCATGGCATGTGGGACGACCAATTCCACATGGGTGCAGTCGATGGCACCAATGCAACCCGGTATGCCGGCAAGTGCATGGAATCCCACTTTTGTGTTGGTAATTTCCTGCTCCGAGCGTGGTAGAGAGATGTAGTCGTCTGCGTGCTGCAGGAGGGCATCGAGCACTTGCAATAGTGTCCGTGAGAACAGTGGCTGAGAAATGCCATGCAACTGTCCCACTGTGTGCTGGTAGGTGCCTGTGGCCAGGAAGTGGAGTACAGACACCACCTTCAGTAGGGGTGGGATGGCGGTTGGGCTATCTATCATGCTGACAAGGTCAACGTGTGTCATGTCCACTATTGCGGCTATGGTGTCCCGGTCCAAACGGTAGAGGGTGTGGATCTGCTCATCAGTGAGGTTGAACGGATGTGCTCGGAGGCGTGGGATTGCGGGCTGCCTGCGTGGCGGTAGTGGCTGTGCTGGCGGCCCTTGCTGGCCCTGCCTTGGCCTCCTCCTCCTCCTGCGTCTCCTCCGTGCGGCCGGTTGTAGTTGGTGTTTGTCTTCTTCTTGGAGTTGGAGTACTTGCAGTGCTATCAGGTCCCCCAGGGCCAACATCGCGAGTCCTGCCGGTAGCATTTCGGAGTGGGTGTGGTTGTGGGAGGAGACTGGGTGTGCAATTTATGTGTTTTCAGGCTGTATGGCCTCCACCTGTGGTGATTCATTCCACCTGTGCAAGCTGCTCTCCCCTTTGGCCGAGCACGTCCCGCACATAACGCTGCAATTCGAGGAATGGCATCTTGCTATTGCAATCATGTATTTGTACCCGATGGCCGTGTAACATTTGTTGATATGTACATTCGGCTATGGTCCCATTGTTTCACATACAATCTTTGCAGTCGCGAACAGACTTGTGATGGGTCAGTGGAACGTAGTACTCGAGTAACGGTGGGCCCTCATGCATCACTGTACCGAGTTGCAACGACGGGCGGGGCGTCCCATTCGTGGGTGAAGGCAGTTGCCATTTTCACACACAGCCGCACTAGATGGATTAATTTGTGATTTCAAACGGCCACAGATGCCTTTTCGACGTGATGTTGCAAATGAGGAATTCGAAGGGCGGCGCTTTCGGTTTCCAGCTAGCGCCGGGGAGATGCCCACAGGTCTGACTGCAAATATAACGTTCTTTTGTTCGATGTCCTTGAGACAGGGGCCATGGCGAGGAAGCAATGATTGATATGAATAGTTTGGGATGCGCAATAGTGACGTGGGCGATGAGGCCGGACGTTCCCAAATACATGTAACTTCACAACACTGGAATTACGGGCTGGGGCACTGTGGATTTTGCAGGCTGCATAACGCACAGACTCAATGGAAATTTCGAATGTTTTGTGAGTAAATATTCAGGCGTTTTTATAACAGGATGAGGGAATGATGAATGGATGCATGGGCAGGTGATTTGATACAGGGTTTGCCATGTACAGGGCTTGTTGGAATCTATCCCCCTCCCCTGCGCTATGTGATGCAGGGCTGCCATAGTGGGACCATCGTCTATCTGGCCTTGTTGTGCCCTCCCTGTCTCGACGCGCCTTCAGACACTTGTGTCCATGCACGTTAACATTCCCATCTGATGGAATCTGTTTTGACAGACGCATGCACAGGTACACTCGTTTGTGATGGTGTTTACACCTCGATATAGATAGTTATGAGTCGCAAGTGGTTTCGGGGTGGTGATGATCCTTTCGAGTGGGCTAGCATGCATATGACTGTGGATTTAGTGTGATCATTGAAGTGAGTTGTTCGAATGTAGTTCTGATGGCCATTCTGTTCTTTTTCTTTTCTTTTGGTTGACAGGTATCTCCTCCCCTTTTGCCACTGCCATCTGTATGCCACTCCTGCAGATGGCGTTTACTCCCGCCACCTGCTGCTTCGTGTTAATCAGTGGAGCAGCATTACGATCTTATGGGACGATCGCCAATGGGCCACATGCCCTTACGCAGTACTAGTGGCTCGGAGCAACATTTCGGCCTTTCAGCTGGACTAGTGCCTCCCCATTGGGACGGGCCTGCGGTTCTGTGCGCTTCCATGTTGCCTTTTCGTACGTGAATGTGGCTCTGTGTACCATGATGGAACAGGGCGTCACACAAGTAGTAGCTGGTCATTCCTTGCGGATGCAGCCCACAATGGTGATATGTGTTTTGGAGTTCATGGACTAATGGCTGTATGGGCTTGGTGATTTAGTTGTGCATTAAATTTCTATTCTGATATGGGCCGTGTAGCGTTCTTCTTTGCGAGTGATGTGGCATATTCCGATTTGGGGAGCGATGTATTGTGAGGAGATCTGCATTGGGTTCCAGCTTCGGAGTTTAGTCGCGTGGTACTGTGCTGGGCGCGTTTGCCTACGGAGCCCAGTGAGGTCAGGGATGGGGGCTGCCAATATGACTGTTTGAATGTTGTCATGCTCAGGGGCGGGGGAATGGGTTTTGTGTAACAGATGCCGGTCAGCCAGGAGGACTGGTGGAATGTTGTGATTTTCGGAATATTGCTGATCACAGGTGCCTGTGTTTGCGTGCGTTTCTGGGGGGGGGACTGTGGTCATGTCCATTGGAATGGCTTCTGTATTCGTGCCATCTGTGCCCTGCAGCTCCCATTGGCCCCTCTTGTGTTTCTTTTGTTCGTTGGCATGCATGGGTGACTTGCACATTTCACTGGTTGCATTGTGACTTCATTGCACCTACGGGGAGTTGTACTTTGTGGGCAGGGAGCGGTGTACAGGCACTCAGTGGGGCCGTTTACGGTTGATTCGCGATGCCGTACTTCTCACCATGGCGGATTGGTGCTTTCCGCCATGCTTGATGGCGTTAGGTACATGTCCGCTAGGGTCGGAATTCGCGTACCCTTGCGCCATGGTGGTATTTACGGTTTGGCATGACGCGCGCGCGCGTACTTGTTGCAGTTAGCGTTGGCGTTCACTATGGTGTCGCTAATGGCTTCGTACTTTGCGGTGACGGGTCATAGTCGCACCGAGCGGTATTCGATGGCGGTATTGCATTTCCGCCATCGTTTTTCGGATTCCGCCAGGGTCGTAATGAGGGCCACTGTTATTGGTTTGAAGGCCCCTTTGCGCCCTCGACTTTAACACCTGCTCAAAGCAGGCGTTAAGGGCGAGGGCGCAAAGGGAACTCGGAGTATGGCGGTAAGGGATCACCGCCACCGGTCTCGTTACCGGTGGCCGCTATCCCTTACCGCCATACTCGGAATGAGGCCCTATGTGTTGAATGAATAGTTTTTTATATGGTGACGGTAATGCACCATGGGTGATGGATATATTTTCCTTAAACTGCACTAACATTTTGTGCTTAGTAAAGTGTACATGAGGCTTCAATAGTGGTGTTATATATCCCTGTTCATGAGTGTCTTTAATTCCTAGTTGTGTAGCCAATATGAGCAAAGATTGATTACACATTCAATCAAAACTGGAAGAAATGCACTGTGTGCATGTTTGCTTTGGTCTTTTGTTGACTGCACTCTCAACATTGTCAAATTCCAGCCAGGTTCACAGGAAGGAAGATTGCAATTGGCCCTGAAATTGTGAGTGAGGTAAACGATTCCAACCAAACTTAGGCGCAGGTTCCCTGCAGTGCAGATCTTCGGTCACACTGGTGCTTATGTTGTTGGCCTGCAGTGGCAAAGAGTCACTCCCAGTGCTGTGACGTGGCCTTACTGTGCGACACCAAGCGCTATACAAGAAACAAGTGCATCATAGCATTATGTGGTGACAGTAAAGCAACACTCTCAGCACTCTGTATAGGAATCCTGTGCAGGAACTCTGAGCTGTGCAGCATCTGCACTCTCAGACAATAATATGGCTTTGGTAACCCAGCAGCCGAAGTTAAAGCCCGAGCGAAGCGAGAGTTTTTAACGAGCGCACCTGACGTCACCACTCCCCCACCTGGTATATAGCCTGTGGAACAGTCTACTTACGCAATTAGTACCCCGGGTTGCCAATCTGGTAACCCGGGATGCTGATAGCGGTGTCTTTTCTATGAATGAATCGGACACTTTGCGGCCTCCCGTTCATTCATATAAAAGACTGTGTAGAGATGGTCGCCACAGAGTTGGAAGACGGGGCTCCAAGCGGAGCCCCTCTTCAATTTCTATGGTGGCAGGAAGAAGCAAGTCGAAGCAGTGGGGGTGGGCTGCCGCTGCCACCGCTATCAGGTAAGTGGAGTTGGCAGGGACGCAAAAATGATGTTAAGGGAAGGGAGAGGGTAAGATGGTGGGGCGGCAGAAGCAACCGCCAGGTTGCTCAGAATGCAGGCTTGGATCGTGAGATTCAGCCCGCCATCTGAGAAACCTGATTGGCTGTGCACCCCACATCGAGTGCTAAATAGCAATGTATTAACAGAATATGATGTGCATTCTGGGTGCATGCTGATTCCATGATGATTGTGACCTACCTTTGGATTTGCTGATTGCATTACTCAACGGAGTGTGTTCAGTCCAGGTGCACTACTTGACTTTGCAGGGAGCCACTTGGTGGGATTTAAAAGTTTATTTACTTACAGCTAAAAAGTTTGTAATAAACTAAAATGCTAATAAAAAAATAAAGAAATTGGGCCTCATTACACGGAAGGCGGTGAACCATGGCGCAATGAGCACCATGGTTCATGCCGGTAAAATACCGGCACCGCCTTGGTGGAAAGGGGAAATACCGCCCCATTCCAAGGTTGGAGGGGCGGTAATTCCCCCTTCCACAATTGCCCTTCCCCATTCCCATTTTTGCCCCATAGGGCATAATGGGAATGGGGAAGGCGCTAATTACGGTACCGTAATTAGCTCCCTGGGTCCCTTTGCGGGTTGGTTTTTAACGCCTGCAAAAAGCAGGCGTTAAAATCCCCAACCCGCAAAGGGACATCGTAGTAAGGCGGTAAGGATTTACCGGTACCTGTAAAATACCGGTACCGGTAAACCCTTACCGCCTACCGAAGACTTATTGGTCTTTTCCTTTTCTCAAAGATACCATATTACTGGTATCTTGAAGCTTTTCGGAAGGGATTGAAAGAATTACAGCCCCGGCCCTCTGCAGGGGGTCCTACTTCTCATGCATGGTGGCTGTTTAATCATGACTTTTTTTTTTAAAACTTTTATTTATTGGCAGAAGGTTATGACAGGTACAGCACAGATTGCGCAGAGAAAAAACGAACATCATAGTATCACACATAGGCCTTACAGCACAGTAAGTTTTAATTTCACAGCCAGGGGAGGGGGGGTGGATGGCACAGGCGGGGTTCGAATGTTCAGTTCCTCTGGTAAATTGGGGGGTTCGGTGGAGGGGTGGAGCTCCATTCCGCACTGTCCTTGCTATTTAGATAACTACAGAATTCTGTCCACACATTTTTGGGGCGGGATGGGATAGGCAGGGATCCGATATAGTCTTCCTCGCACATTTGTACCCAAGTGAGGGCACTCAACCACATCTCGAAGGTGGGGGGAGTGCGGCGCTTCCAACATTGCAATATGCATCTCTTGGCCACAATAGCACTTACATTTAAAAACTTTGACATTTTCCTCTGGTTTTCCCCTGCCCTGATTCCAAACAACAAGGCTAGTGGATCCAGGCCCACCTGGGACCCAGTTATCTCTGAAAGCGCCTTTGTCACCTCCTCCCAGAACGCCTCTAGCGCAGCACAGGACCAAAACATATGTATGATCTGCCGCTTCAAAATTACATTTCGGGCATGTGTGGGTCGGAGAGTGTGTGAATTTCGCTACTCTATGCGGTGTGTAGTAGAGTGTAGTTGGAGTGTGCGGGATGCCATGTCTGGGGGGTGATAAATGTGCCATCCCGGTATAGATCAGTTAGGGCACAGTAACCCAGGTCTTCCCAGTGTCGCGAGAGATGCTGGTCGTGTGTGGGGGCCAGTCCAGGGAATTGCCATATAGGGAGCCATTTATAGTATGGGCAGTGGCCATGTCCAGAGTGCAAAATATTCTTCCATGCTCTGATCGTGGAGGCCACGGGATCCGATGGGGCGTCTGACTGGAATGTATGATGTAATATCAGGGTCATAATGTTAGTCCCTTCACCCGCCAGTTTCTCTAATTTGGCATGAGGGGGCGGATTTAGGTGTGTGTACCAGTGGGTGGCATGTTGGGCCTGTGCCGCGTTCCAGTATAGAGTTAGGTCTGGGGCCGCGAAACCCCCTTTCTCATACGGTAAGGTGATATGTTGCCACTTCTTGCGGACCGCACCGGAGTGCCAGAGGAACTGAGTGCACGCCGAGTGGAGCCTCTTAAAATATTGCTTCCCGGGCCATACCGGTACATTAGCGAAGATGTAGAGGAGCTTGGGGACCACGACCATTTTTATTAGGGACAGCCTGCCCGCCAGGGACAGTGGGAGGTTGCACCACTTGATCATTTTGGACTCAACAAGCAGTGCAGTCGTCTTGTAATTGTGCTCCCGTAGGGAAGCTTTAGTAAGTGACACTTGTACCCAGAGGTACCTGACGCCATTCGAAGACCAGCGTAGGGGAAATTCGCATGTCGGCTGCAGGGTTGTTCTGGTGAGCAGGAAAATTTCAAGTAGTTTATGGTGAAACCTGAGTATGTGCCTATTTTTGTTATGTTTCGGAGGATCGGCTCTAGGTGTGTGGAGGGGATCCTGACGTATAAAAGTAGGTCATCAGCGTATAGTAAAATGATTTCTGGGGTGTCTTGCAGGCAAATACATTTATTAGTGTGTCGATCTCTGACATGGTCCGCCATGGGCTCAATGGCGAACGCAAATAGGATGGGGGAGAATGGACACCCCTGACGGGTGCCCCTGTGTAGCGCAAATGAAGAGGAAGTGGCAGAGTTGACTAGTACCTTGGCCAATGGTCTTGTATACAGTAGTTTTATATAGGAGAGCATGTTTGATCCTATTCCCACCCTCTCTAACACGGCCCATAGGTACTGCCATGAGACCATGTCGAATCCTTTTTGGGCATCCAGGGTGACCGCCACTGCGTCCGCATTCGGGTCTATCCGAGACATTACGTTAAATAGGCGGCGTATGTTAAGTGCTGTAGAGCGACAAGGAACAAATCTGCTTTGGTCGGCGTAGACCATATGGGGCATGAAAGGGAGGAACCTGTTAGCAATTATTTTTGCGAAGATTTTCGTGTCTGTATTGATGAGCGACAAGGGCCTATAGGACCCACAGGCGTCTGGGGGTTTCCCTGGTTTGGGGAGGACTGGCTTCTCTTAAGGAGGGAGGGAGGGTGTTTCATCAGAGCGATTCGGTCCAGACCCCGTACAATATGGGTGCTAGGATAGCAACATGCTCCCGGTAGAACTCAAATGTGAGCCCATCGGGGCCTGGGGCCTTGCTCTTGGGGAGGTCCGATATCACCTGGACGATCTCCTCCAAGGTAAACGGGGCATCGAGTTGTTCTTTAGTGTCCTGGGAGATGAGGGTCATAGGGATGTTTTCTAGCAGGTCATCCAGATCGTTGCTTGTATGTTCGGGCTGGGGGCCATACAGCTTGGCATAAAAGCTAGTGAAGGTATCTATAATGGCCTGGTCCGACCAGTGTCTTAAGCCTTGTTCGTCAATGATGCTATCTACACGAGTCCTGCCACTCTCCGCTCGGACCAGTTTAGCAAGGGTTCTCCCCGGCCTGTCCCCTTCACCATATCTGCGGGCCGCCACGGGGCGGGCATAGTAACGCACCTCGCTTAGGGCATGCGACTCAAACAGTTCTTGTTCTGTTCTTAGCTAGGGTTGACGGGGCTGGTGTGGAAGCATACTCTTGTTCAAGAGCTTTGAGCCTGGTTTCAGAGATGTTTAAGGCCTGCCTTATGGCTTTGAGAACCCCGGCCTCCCTTGAGATACACATCGCTCGAATGTAGACTTTGAAAGCCTCCCAGCGGGTCCCCTCGGGGGTGTCGGATGTATTATTGCTGTCAAAGACGGTGTTTATGTATGCCAGGATCTCGGCCTTAAAGACAATGTCAGACAGAGTGCCGGGTTTAAAGCGCCAGGCAGGTCGAGCCGCGAGTGTGCTTCACAGTTGGATCTGAAGCAGCACCGGGGAGTGGTCAGAGAGAGTGCGTGCGAGGATCCTGACATCCGAAACTCTGCCCACACGGTTCCCGGACAAGAGGAACATGTCTATCCTTGAGGAGCTATCGTGAACCGATGAGTAAAAAGTATAATCTCTCTCTTGGGGATGGAGTGTTCTCCACACATCGAATAGGTTTACGGAGCTCATATGTGCATGAAGTCGTTTGGCAGCTCGGGGTGTGGCCCTGCGGGTAGTAGTTGTTCTATCTAGGACATTATCAAGTATGAGATTCATGTCCCGTCCCCATATAATGGGGACTTCGATGTATCTCATAAGGATAGCGGTTATTGTGTCCATAAATTCGGGAGAGTCAGTATTGGGCGCGTACAAGTTCACTAGTAAGCACTCCTCGCCAGCAAGAGTACAGTGGAGAACTACATATCTACCCTCTTTGTCAATATGGGATGTGTGGAGTGTGAATTTTATCGATTTGTGGATAAGAGTAAGGACTCCTCTGGCCTGAGTGGAGTATTGAGAATAGTATCGGTTGGGGCCCCAGGTTTGTGCCAGATTTGATGATAAGAGTTTCAGAGCGTGTGTCTCCTGCAATAGGAGTACTTTGATTCCGTGCCTCTGTGCATATGCCGTGATCTTACTGGACTTTGTGAAATTCGTCAGTCCCCGAACATTCAATGTCAGCATTTTAATGGACATACAGACAATTTATGGAACATCCCTAATGTATGATCTTTCTCGAACTGCCGCCATGTGCGCTGTAATGGCGTGGAGATGCCTCCCTGTAAACCCAGTCACAAGCCCTCTGACATTTTCCATACAACATTCCCCAACTACACCACCCCCACCCTCACCGCCCGGTAGAAACTAGCAGTGTGTAGATACCCACCCCCGGAGCAAGCAACTGCGCGCCATCCCCAACACGGCGACACCTTAACAATAGCCCAACCGGGGCTTAAACACAAACGCTCCGTTTTAAAGAACATTGCAGCTGCAGTGGGGGCTGCTGTTGCCGTCTGACCCACATTTTGTTACTATTTATATGATGAAACATCATTAAGTGTAAGTCGGCTTATGAAACTTGGTTACGAGAAAAGGAGACACATGTTACAGAATGGCAAGATCCGAGCCGCCACTTCACCGAAATGACGTATGACAGCAAGGGCTGGCCTCCGAGGCCCAGATACAATGTGTGGCGATACAGTACAGTGAATTAAAGATGTATCCCCCAAAAGAGTTGTACTCCCAATATGTAGAGAGTCGGGCCATGTTGAGGCATAAAGAGTAATAGTGGGGGGGACCATCAGCACGCAAGAGGGTCTTTCACAGATAGGCCACGGCCCTCGGGGCATGCAAAGGGGCCCAGGGCCTCGGTGTCAGTCGTTGTGCATGGGATCCTCTGGGGGGTCCACCAGCGGGATTTGTGCCTCAATGAACTTTACCGCCTCGTCAGGAACCGTAAAGAAATATAATTTGTTGCAGTGGGTGATCTTTAGGCGGGCAGGGAAGAGCATCGCATACTCGATTTTCCTGTCTCTTAACATTTTTTTAATCCCACCAAATTGGTGTCTTTCCATCTGGACTCCCACCGAAAAGTCCGGAAAGATCCTGATGATTTGTGAGTCCAGCCTTAGCTCCCCCTTTTCCCTGGCCAGACGGAGCACGTGGTCCCTGTCCTTGTAGCTTAGCAGTTTTGCAATTATTGGCCTGGGGAAGTCTCCTGGTTTGGGCCGGAGTGCCAGCGAGCGATGCGCTCTTTCTACAGTAAAGAATGGTGAGAGCATGGGATTACCTAGGAGATCTTTGAGGAGTTGTTCGACCGCTTGTTCCATGCGACCCTTCAGTGCGGCCTCGGGAACCCCCACTATGCGTATATTATTTCTCCGCGACCTTGATTCCAGGTCATCGCACTTAGCTTTGACTTGCTTCATATCCCGAACGAGCTCAGTTACTGTGTTTTGCAAGGTGTGGACATTGTCCTCATTGGTATCAATCCTTTGCTCTGCCTCGGTAATCCTAGCTCCGTGTTGATCTAGTTTAGCTCTTCGGGAGGCTACGTTAGCGTTGATTTCATCCAGCTTTTCATGAAAGGATGCAAAGTTTTTGGCCATGGATTCCATCATCACGGTCAAGTCTGGTTGTGGGGTGTCCGGAAGGGCATCACCATCTTCCTGTGCTGTAGCAGAGGACGCCTGATCCGCCCTGGGCGTCGCTTTGCCGAATTTATCCATGGCGCCCGTCTTATTAGCGCCACGTGACCTGTTGGACATTGCTGTAACGGGGGGCTGTGCCTAGCTTAGTGGGGTTACCGATGGGTGCAATCTAGGCCTCCGGAGAGAGGGCGGTGGTAGGCAACCAGTCGTGGCGTGTAGTGGCCTCAAGTTTGGCCGTAGCAGTATTGTCCATAGGAGCGAGGGTGGTCAGATCACAGCCAGGCAGTACCATCAGAGGGGCAGTGAGCCACATATGACTAGGGGCACATCCAGGTTTGGGCGGGCTCGCTGAATGTTGGGCAGTCGGCAGGTAGAGGAGGCGGTTCCGTACGCAGCTATGTGCGACAATGCCGTAAGACGAGTCCCAAACCCAGAATGGTAGTCTTTTACACAGGGGTATGCGGGGCCCACTGAGGCGAGGAGTCACAGGATATGAAAGTGCAGTACGTAGCAGGGGCCACGTAGACCGATCAGGCAGCAAGAGCAGGGGGAGGGCGAGGAGGGACACACACGAGCCTCAGCCGCTGGCTGTGTCAAGGTTCAGTAGGAGAGGTGGGGCTGGCGGGGTGGGCAGGGGGCCCCCCCAGGGTAAAGCCAAGGGTTGCAGCAGATCTTATTGCACCCACCTCACAGGCTCCAGGGTGGCTTAATCCGCACGTCCGCTCATGTGGTGCGCCGCCCCCAGAAGACAGCTTCTTCACCACCTGGGGCGGTCCAGATGTACGTGCCGATGAGGCACGGGGCCGACCCACCAGGCGCCTCGCGGGTGATCGCGTTCTCAATCACCAGAGGGCCGCGGGGGCACCTCTCACGGCCCGCGGCCGCAGCTGACTGTGTGTTCGGGACGCAAGTAGGTTGAGGTCACAGAGACTCCGCAGGCCGCACAGCACAGTGCCCAGCCCTGGCACCTCCAGGACAGAAGGATCACCGCCGTGTAGTAGCGCGGGAGGGCTCCAGCCCAACCCGCGGTAGCGGCAAAGGCCCGGACGCCACTCCGCAGCTCCATGTCACCGCGGCACCGAAGATCCGGACGGCCCGGTGCAAGACCACGGGCGGGAGCGGCAGGACACTTGAAGTTTCATCTCAGCAGGCCGCAGTGGTGAGCAGGCCTCCCTGGCGAGGGAGCGACGCCGGATGCTTGCCTACAGGAGCGCCAGGGTAGGAAACAGGTCGGCAGCGGGAGGCCCGGCAAGCAGGCCGCAAGGCGCCCCATGGGCGGCGATCGCTGCAAACGTCCGCCGCCAGCTATCCCGGCTCCGATTTTCTTCGAAATTGCGGGCTGATGTGAAGGAAAGTGTTGGCAGACGCGTCGCGGGCAAATCGTCGCTGGATGTAAAGGATGAACGCCGATACTCATCGGATCAAGGCAGGCAGTTCCGGAGCTCAATAGCTAAGAAGCCATTTTCTAGGCTGCTCAACCGGGCTCCCCTAATCATGACTTTAATAGTCTGGACTGAAGGCTAAAAATCAATATCTGTATGAATGTCCACACCCCGGCCCTGAAATGGAGCATCCCCCCAGTCTAGGTGATTGTATGCTTAAATGTTCTCTACTATTAATGAATGACGCAGATATCTCTATTCTCTATTCAGATTGAATGTTCCTCAGCACCTCAAGGAGATAGCTCCCCCGATGCACATCATGGCACAACACCCAGAGGCGTTGCCAGGATGGTCTAACAAGTGACGCCAGAAGCTAATGTAGTTGGGTCCACTGCAGTGACATTAACATCTCTGAATGCCCACACAGCACTGCTGAGTGGACATTTACAGATTTTGGGTGGGCCTTGCCCACTCAGGCCCTACCCTGTCTACTCCTCAATGTGGATGCTTTCACTGGGAGGCCATGTGTGTATGGCTCTTGAGGTTTGGGGGTTAACCTCTCTTTCCTACTGTAAGCTCTCAGCATTCATCTTTGCAGAGGCAACTCTTGGCTCTGTAACTTTTGAGAGTTGACCCTGCAGGCCCAGAGTAATTCCCTGGAGAGTGGAAGTTTATGCCTAAACATGTCAACTCGCACTCAATCCTCCATGCTTCCAGGGCACAACTGAGCACATTTCAGGTGCATCACACATCCATGTTCTCACTAATTCTATCAGAAGGTGTTCTATTCTCCCTCTCCTCAGGATTCCCTGTGATTAATGGACAATAACCTCGCATGTGATCCTACTCCTGCCATCACACTCCCTCTCCCTCAAATCATGTTTATCTTTCCATGTATTAATCCGTCTGTTTCCTGATTTATGGTTTTTCCTCCCTCTCACTTTTTCCCTTTTCCCTTCCTCCACAAACTTAGATCTGGCTCCCTGGAGCAGAGGTACAATACGCCATTTTCCAAACAAGCACCAGCACTGTAAGGCCACCTTGTTGGTCATGGGCATATGGTATAAACTCTTCTTAGTATAATGTCACATAACAAACAACCCTTTTTCGACAAGAAGTATCACATCATATAGTGTATGCCTTTTTTCGGGCGCACGCTACTCCTGAAAAACATAGCTCCTATTTAATAAAATATATATTTTGAGAGATATTTTAGATTAATTTAATTTTTTTAAACAAATATTATTGAACTTTTAATATATTGATATTAACATGCATATTACACATTCAAATTACAAATTCAGAAAAAAAGCGTAAAGGGGAGGAGAGAAGGAGGTGAAGGAAACAGGAAGGGGGTAACAAGTGAACCAGCTTTCTACCTCATAACCGCTCTCATTTCTTTATTTCTGAACCATAAATTTCATGGAATTCATCCCACATCTCTTTGTAATCATGTGCTGCATCGCACTTTGACAGGAAACCTTTTCTTTTGCTGATAGTGTCACTAGACTCTACAACCAATCTTCATGTGAAGGTTTTGCCCTACTTGTCCACAAACGCAATATCTGCTTTTTTGCTATTATAAGGGCTCTCTCTATAGGCCCAGTTTTCCTTTGTTTCAGTCAAACCATGTAGCTTAGCATACATGGAATCGGCTGTCTGGGGAATGGAAAGTCTACGGCCAAATCTATTCAGTGTAGGATTGCTTTCAAACAATCACTGACTTTCTCACAGCACCAGAACATGCGGATCATGGATGCAACTTCCTTCTTATTACAACCCCAACATAATTTTTGAGGAAGTCATTTACTTTTGCACATTTTTTCAGGGGATCAATACAGATAGTGGATGATACTTTGTTGTGTATAACGCAAGTCAAGGTCAACTTTCCAATGTTTGGGTCCAGCGCATATCTGATTCCAATCCGCTTCAGATACACTCCTAATCAGTTCTTTTTCCCATATTATCTTTCTCTGTATCAGTGCTGAGTCTACATTGCAGGAATTACGAAGGCTATACACAGTGGCTACCGAAGGTCTAGACATTAATGAGAGGTGGGTTATTGCAGGAAACATGTATTTTAGCATTCCTTTGAGAGGTTCAAAAAGATTTGAGCAAGGGTGTTTCCTCTTTTTTATTAGGGGGCTGTAGTGGATGAGAAATAGGTATATGAAAAGTCTAGACACAAGCGACAACTTAAATGCTCCATGTTTAATTGAAATCCACACATGGATTTAAATTGTCACTTGTGTTACTGACATCACACATGACTGAATGAACAGTTGAATTCCTGTGCATACATATATGTCTACATATTACTTGTTCTCTTCAAAACACAATTAATAACATCTTCTGCAAATGGTTTTTTATCTGATTCTTTTATAAAAACGTTTTCGATATGAATATGCTTGCCCATTAAAATATGTTATTCTATTATACATGGTCTACAACTATATATATGTTTTGTTGATAGCCTTTTGCTGTCACTTGGGGAGTGACTTACCTACAACCTGCGTGCTAGCATTCATAGGAGAGAAAAGAACCCAAACAAACTTGAAGTTGATGATAATGCTGTACTTTCCAGGACTTTGATTTATATTTGAACTTAAGGAACTCAAAATCCAACTGGGTATTACCATCAAGAATTTGTCCCAGTCTCCATATCCCTGCCCTCTTCCAGGCTATCCATGAAAAAGCAAAACAAAAGATGCAATGGATGGAAGGTTTTGAATTAACCTTAACCTCTGGAATTTCTCTGGGCAACCCTCCAGACCAGCGTTCTTCGCCTGCCAAGTCATTACAGAAGGGGAACAACCATATGCAAATCAGGCTTGGTCCCACCCCAAAAGGGGCAGTCCAGCCGGAACTGCTTGGTCACAACCCTTCTGAACGAGACCAGAAGCATCCCCAGACATGTTTCAGCGTCATTGGGCCTCATCAGTGAGGAGACGCTCGGGCCTCTACGTTCTGAAGGCATGGGACCCACGTCTGGGCATACCCTTTTGTAATGGCTTGGCCAGTGAAGAACGATGGTCTTGAGGGTTGCCGAGAGCAATGGCAGAGGCTCAATTCAGTCTAAACCTTCCAGTCATCACCTCGTTGTTTTTGTTTTAGGTTGTCCATGAAATCATACTGTTATTAATACAGATTGTTTTATTTTTTAAATACACTCTAGAAAAAATATACTTAACCTTCCCAGAGTGATTACTTCTTCTCCATTCTTGGATTATGTGCTTATTGGAAGTGGCGTGTGCTGTTACATGTTTATTCATGTATAGAAAACAGTCTAAGGGAATCAGATGAACAGAAGTTTTTTCATGGTTTAGTTTAGTTAAGTTTATTGAGCATTTGTTAGGTGCTTTATACAGCAGAATTGTGTTTAAAAGCACCACAAGGCTAAATGTAAAGGGAACAGAGGAATTAATAATAATGTAAAGTGCAGTCATGATCCTACTAGGCTTTGTGGCATTCAGACGTGCAAGTGCAGTGAGGAGATGTGCAAGAAATAGGGAGGGAGGGGGAGGAGCAGAGGAGTGGTCGAGTGCAGGTGGAGGGCTTGTGATGGAACTACTAAGGGGAGCCAGGAGGAGAAACTCCAGCTAAGATCTAGTGCAAGCGACTCCCAGGATGTAGCAGTGCCGCTAAAGCTGGGGCGCGCCAGAGCAGTGCAGGGGCTTAGCGGGGGTGCTGGTACCGACTGGGAAGAAGGGCCTAGACTCCTGTGAGATTCATGATCAGGCCACCGGTCACAGCGGCAGTGGGGTGATTAACATGAACGGGAAAGAGGGAAAGAGGTAGAGAACAGTAGAGATTTGAGCAATTTATGGAACTTAAGGAGATCCGGTTAAAGATTGAGAGGGGCAGGGAGGCTACTCCAAAGGGAGGCACCAGCCAAGGAGAGAGAGCTGCCCCCCACTCTCTGCTCGGAGAAGCCTTTGATAGTCAAAGAGTTGGAGTTAGAGCATTGGAGGGCTCTAGCAGGGGAGTATTTATGGAGGGAAAGTTGGAGATAGCATGGTCTCATGCCCCAGAAAGCCTTGTGGATGATCCAGAGGGTCTTGAATTTGATCCTTGCAGCTGCTGGGAGCCAGTGGAGGGATTTTAGGGCTGGAGAGAAATGATCCCTAGACCAAAATTTCAGGGTGAGAGGTCAGACACAATTCCAAACTAATGCAGGAAAAAACAGTTAGTCATACTGCAATCCTTTTTTACAAAATGCATTTCAATAGCATCTGGATAGTGTTATTGGGGATAGAGCACCCAGGAGGTATTATGACACAACAATACAAATGAGTATGGTCCAGTGAAAACAACTGGATCTCAATGTGATACAACAAAGGGTGTACTGCTATTTTTGTTAAATCATAACAGTCATGCAGTTACAGTAATAAAACATAAACCCATATTCCTGGACATGTATACAAAAGACACATAAACAATGCTTCCAATGTGCACTGTTGACTGGTAATATCGTCAATATTACCAGTCAACAGTGCACAGTGAAGCACTGTTTATGTGTTTATGTGTCTTTTGTATACATGTCCATGAATATGGGTTTATGTTTTATTACTGTAACTGCATGACTGTTATGATTTAACAAAAATAGCAGTACACCCTTTGTTGTATCACACTGAGATCCAGTTGTTTTCACTGGACCATACTCATTTGTATTGTTGTGTCATAACACCTCCTGGGTGCTCTATCCCCAATAACACTATCCAGATGCTATTAAAATGCATTTTGTAAAAAAGGATTGCAGTATGACTAACTGTTTTTTTCTGCATTAGTTTGGAATTGTGTCTGACCTCTCACCCTGAAACTTTGGTCTAGATTATCTAATATTTCCCTCCTGGGTTTTTCAGGGCTCTGCCAGGTGCCCTACATTGAATTGAGAAATGATCCCTGACATTGAGGCAAAGGATAATCTTGCATCCCTATGTCATGCCCCGACCCTATATGCGGCGGCGACAGCGTTTGGGCACCCCTCAAGTCACCTGGAAAGTGCTCTGGCGTCTTGGCCAACGCCGCAAGTTTGGCGGTCCTGTTCAGACTACAACTTCCAGCATTCCGTGCCAGTAATGGACTTAGGCACTATGATCACGTGAGGAGTACATAACGTGTTTCCGTGTCTGCACGCTAGTAGATTATTAATAGTTAACTCAAATGCGGCTTGGGTGCTCCTTAACTGTGCAACTGGTGCCAGTTTCGTAGTGCTTGAATTCCATTACTTACGTCCTGATTCCTGTTTCCGATTTCCCTGGCCTCTTATCACAGACTATTATCTTGGATTACCCTTTGGTTTTTGGCGCCCGGCTCCTTCGGATTGATTCCCCGGTTTCCCGACGCTGCATTGCTTACCTGGATTGTCCTGTTGCTTCGTGTTTGGCTACGCTGATACTCGAATTCCAGTTCCTTGGTGTTTAAACTGCTAAGTCTTGTCAAGCAGTTCCCGACTACCGTCTCAGCTAAAAGCTGTACCTTTCCACTTACCTGTGTTCCTCTTTCTTTGGCTCTTTCACTTCCACTCACTTCCTAATTTTGCTTTCTCTTTTTATCCCTTGTGAAATCCCATTTTTTTTCTTTTTATTCATTTCTATTCTTGCCTTACCTTTGGGACAAGGGCCTTTTTCCTGGATATCCTGGTGACCACTCTGGACGCTCTCCTGATTTCATCTCTGGTCACCTATCCTTCACTTACCCTTGGGACGCTATGCAGAATATTGAAGGACTGCCTTGGGAACCTTTGTAGTTCACGCCCTCGTGCCGTCCGGGTTAGGTGCTTCAACATTGACTAATTGGGACTCTGAACTTACTCTGTGGATTTTGCTACGTCTTCTCACCTTGCTGAATTCTGTGGTGCCAAGTAGGTTTCGGGTCTTTTCCTTTGAAAAGTTTGGCTATGTTGTTAGTGGCTCCAGAGATGCTGACATGGATGTGGGTCCTCTTCTTGGAGTGGATAGAAAAGTGATATTGCCTTTGGAGCAGGCGACTTCCATTCAGCGACTCTGCATTTGCGCTTCAAAGATGCTATATCGGAATTATACTGCCTGTTGTTCTTGGAGGAAGGTGTTAGGCGTATCCTCATGACAGGGGCAATGATGTCAAGGGTGTTACAGATGGAGAGGTGCAGGTTAGCAAGGACAGAGTCAGAGAGAGAGTCAGAATGGGGGCAGGTGGGGGATGATGGTGGTAGCGAAAGCAATGACCAACACTTGCTTCATAGGTCGGTTGACGGTGAAGTAGGCTTGCAGTGCTGGGTGTGGCTCGCGTAGATGGCCAAGGGGCCCCAGGCGGGAAAGGAGAGAGTGGTCAGACCAGGAGAGTGGAGTGGTGACAGGATTAGAGATCGGATGTCACCAGAAATGAGTGACCGCCAGAGAGGGTCGGGACGGAGGGCAGAATAGAGAGAGAGAGGGAGTCACAGAGGGCACGGATCTGAGAGGTGGAAGATTCAAGGGAGTCGAGGTGGATGTTGAAGTCACCAAGGAGGAGGAGTTTGGAAGAAGAGGTTGAGAGGGAAGAGGCATGGTCGACCCATTCAGAGAGGAAGAGAGAGATAGGACCAGGGGGCCTGTTGATAGTGGCAAGCGTAATACAGAGAGTGGGAGAGACTCCAAGCCTACAGACACATTCAAAAGAGGAGTAGGATTGAGAAGGTATGATGGAGGCAGGGGCCCGCTCAGGGAGGATGAGGGCCACTCCACCTCCAGGCCTGTTAGGTCTGGGTTTGGAGAGGATTTTGTAGCCCTCAGGAAGAAGAGTGTCAAGAGCAGTGATAGAGCTGGCATTGCACCACATCTAGGTAAAAGTCTTCGAGAAGGAGACAGATGTCAGAGGAATGTTTGACAGCAGAGCGAGCATTCAGGGTGCCTAAGTGGAGCTGGTTACCACCTTTGAAGGTTTTCTGGAGGTGGGGAGTACAGGGGCGTGTTACTCCTATGGTGGAGGTGAAGAGGTCAGAGGAGAGGGAAAAGGAGAGGCAGGAGAAGGGAGGAAGTTTATGAGAGAGGGCAGGCGAGAAGGAGAAGAGTAGTTTGCAAACCTTGGTCCATGATAGTGCCATTGTGATAGACATTAATGATACACCTAGAGTATCTGAAGTATGGCAGGAGTACTTCCCACCTAGTGCCACCATTAATGGGTGAGGGGGAGAAAGGTGAGAGAGTGGAGTCCAGATGGCAGGTCCATAGGTCAAGAGAGGGGACAGAAAAGAGGAGGTCCATAATAGTCTATCTGGAAGTGGCATTGACGTAGGTGTTAGCAATAGGTAGCCCTGGGTTAGAGTGCGGGAGAGCTTTTTCCAGCTTTTCTCTTCCAGACTTTGTGAGGGAGGTAGGATAGGTGATAGAATAGCAATTGGAATAAATAGGGGAAATAGGAAGGGCCATGGAAATAGCAGAGGAGAGACAGACAGAGAAAAGGGGTACTACTCATCAAGTGGCCTAGCAGCCAGGCAGGCACAGAGGAAGGAGGTGTGCAATGGAAGACAATGAATGCACAGTTTAAAAAGTAAGCCTAAATTCAAATTACAAATGAAGCACGAAATGGAGGATGCACAGGTTAAAACCACACCTAAATATGAATTCCCAATAAAGAACTAAAATGAAGGACACAATGGAGGATTCACAGGTTAAAAGCACATTTAAATTCGAATCCCTAATAAAACACTAAAATGAAACACAAAATGGCGGATGCACAGGTTAAAAGCACACCTAAGAGACAGAATGCCAAATGTAAGAACATTGACACAAATGCAAGAGGAGCAAGGGAAGGGTGAGATACAATATTGGGGCACTAAGAGTTACCAATAAATAGGCAGGATATACAGCAAGTTTGGAGAGGTTAGCAGAGAGGATAAATAGTTATTCTAGCAGGTATACATAAAGTTGCAATTTAGGTGAGGCTAACAGCAGAAATCAGCACAGCTAGATTCGAATTTCAGCTAACTAGTTTCAAAAAGGCATATTTTTGAAGAATCTATTTGCCGTTAGATTAGAAATGGAATCATTTGAAATACAATGATGTTAGGAGTTTAAAGAATAAGTGTTCATAAGGTGCATTTAGGATGATGAAGTTCGCTGCATAGTGGCTGCAAGAGCAGGTGAAGTGCAGGCAGGATTGGGCAAGATCCAGGAACAGTGAAATAGTTAAAGATTGATTTTGGCCAACAGTGAGACGGGTTCACCTGAGTGAGCGTATATTGTGCGAAGAGGGCAAGAACAACTTTGAGAATGCTTTGAGAAGGAGAAATAGGGGATGCTGTGGATGATGAGGCTTTTGAAAGCATGCAGGCGGTAGAGGTTTACCAGGTGGATGCATCAGTGTGTAGAGCCTCCGATGCACCGTCATGAAGCTGGGGAGGGCCCTCCCAGGCCCAGACAGGGCCAGACAGGGAGACCGCTGCCCCTTAGATGGAGGCCGTTTGATGGGGGCTGGCAATCACCTGCCGGCTCCTGGCTTGCAAACAAAGTGTAGAAGGCCAGCCAATCGGGCGGGCCTACGTCAGCCTGCAAACAGCTGATGTGGCCACCTCAATCGGCGACCATGATGTAGGGCCCATGCGGTCTGGTCTGCATAATGGTGGTGAAGATCGTGATCCGATACTGCAGGCAGATGGAGGTCCTTGAAGTGGGAATAAAAGAAACAGCTCAGCCAACGGTGCAGCTCTCCTCTATAGTACGGCCTTTGAGGGGGGCGGCGATCGCTTGCCGGCTCCATGGGCCTGCCGGCAAAGTGTAGAAGACCAACCAATCAGGCGGCCGACGTCAGCCTACAAACAGTTGATGTGGCCGCCTCACTCGGCGGCCATGATGGAGGGCCTGCGCAGCTAGATCTGCATATTGGTGACGAAGATCGTGATCCGATACTGCAGGCAGATGGAGGGAAGTGGGAATGCACGAAAGAGATTAAATGAAAAAGAATGAAATGTTGATCAAGTTTGGGGTAGATTTTAATGTTGTGTCCATCGCATAACCGAGTGTGCGAAATGACTATGCCCTATGATATTGGACTATTTTTGGACAGATAAAACCCCCTTTGTTAACTGGACTTTGTATCACTCTGAGAGGTATTCTCACTCCTTTAACTTCCCCATAAGTACAAATATTTGGGTAAGTGGGCCATTTTAATAACCTGTATTTTCCCCCAGAATGCCAGTTTAATCTTTTCCATTTCTGACACAAAATCCACATTTCTGACAACTTCATCAGCACTTCCTTTGCTAACATTTGGTTGATGTCTCTTGACAATTTAATGCCTAAATAATGAAAGCTCTAATCCGCCCAGTAACATTTTTCAATCTCAAATAGCCCTCTTTGACACAATCTTGTACTCGGAAGCACTTCACTGTTGGAGGCATTTACCTTAAAATCAGATCCTTTCCCAAATGATTTTATGTCCCTTAATAATCATTGAAAGGATTTATTTGGATTCGATATTAATAACAAAAGATCATAGGTCTGCACTCAATAAATACCATAATAATAATAATAATAATAATGATCTCCTTTTCTCCCCATGTGTCATTACCCAGAATGCTGCATCTCCCATTCTTGCATATTCTCTCTTCTATCCACAGGGATGGATTTTGCACAATGTTTTTCCATTTTGTTATTCTTGCTGATAGTGTGTTTTAGACTTTTATGCTTTGCTATTTGGGTTATTACAGACTCACTTTCACAATCCTCTTGCAAATGTAGCCTTCCCTTGACCCACGTTACCAAAAAAGGCAATGTATGTACATCTCCTAACTGTGTCTATTTCACCTTTATGTTTGGGATCACTATTGGTTTTTAGACGGGTGAGGGCTGAATAAGTGGTTTAGTCACTAGTCATCCCTATACTTCCGAGCAGAAATCATTTCGCCACAGTGGGATAATGAGATGTGCAAGGGTGCCATCCATAACAGCCTGCACAAGCCTTCTGATTAGGTGGCATTTTGGATACAGCCATGGAGTTAATTTCTCTTGCTCGCAAAGTCAGAGGAAAGTTGAGGTTTTCAATGAACAGAGAGGTTGGAAAGACAGATACATACATGAGGCCCTAGTGACTTGTCATGAGGTTCTCTGGAAAATGGGTAAGATGTCAGGTGATCTGGAACAGTCACGTGTATAAACCACAATGCCTTTTGAAACCATGTTCTTCAAAAATGCTCTTGGTACTCACTTGACCTGTGACTTTTGAGAGCTTTGGCTTCAAGTCCCCGATGCAACATCTCTTTTGGTATTGACTCAATCAGTCTCTTTTGTGACTCTGAACTTCAAATATCACTGTACAAAGTTTCTCTTGGTCTTCACCTACTCAGGGCTTGTGTACTGTGGTGTTCAGTGTCTCACTGTACTTCCGTGTTTGGTTCCAGGAGCTACACGTATCTGGTTGCAGCATATAGCACTCTTACTCTCCTCTTTCATATAGGCCACGTGAATCCTGCATATTTAGTCCTAGCAAACATCGCTCTTTACTGCCCTCTCTTTCTGTGTTGTCTCTATTAACCTTGAACATTAGGTTACAGCATGCAGCATTCATTGTTACAGTTTGTTTCTGTGTTGGCTCCAGGAATCTTGAACATAGCGTTCAAGGATGCAGCCGCACTCCTTCCTACCTTTTCTGTTTCTTGCTCCCTGTCCTCTCCACCGGAGTTCTTCCTGTCGTTGATGCTTCCCTGCTGGTGCTTCATGTATTTGATGCTTGGCATCGGTAATCTGTTTTCCTGCCTCGGATCTCTTCCCACCCACTCATCGCATGCTCTTTTCTTGTCAATTTACCCTGCTTTTGGCCAGCAGAACTCTGGCTGGCTTTTGCAGAGCTACTGTAACTGGAGTTTTTCTTCAGTCTTGAATGCTCAGCCCTCTTCTGAGGTGTTGTGGTCTTATACTCTCTACAGTGGCTCTGCAACTCATTCTCACAACTCGCTACCGCCACGCCATCCTGTGCTTCTCCTTATCATCACCGGCTTGCTTTATCTCTTGACTGCAAAGAGAAGAAGAGAAGAGAGAGGACCAGAGCTGCAAATTTCAAGGTGCAATGGAAGCAAGACTAAACATCAGAAGGAACAGGCTGATATAACAGAACCTTGGGAACAAAGAAGAAACATTGCAAGCACAAGGAAACAAATATATATTGGAATCAAATGGAAAGGTTAAACGCAAGCGAAAGCTGCTACAGAGAAACCCTGTTTTCGTGATGCTTGACAGAAACAGCTAAAGACATCCATTACACATTTCTCATTCTGACTGCCTTGGAATTTTCAAAGGAAAGCAGAAAAGCCATAAACACAAGGAAGCCCGGTGCAAGTTAAAGCTTTTGTTCCAATTCAAAAGTGAGGGCCTCATCACAAGTTTGGGTATATTCCGGTAGCATATGCGCTGGAATTCTGCCAAACATAATTACTGTTACTGCCACTTGATCCGGCAGTCAGAATGAAAGTGGTGGTATGGCGGTGGTAGTTTCCATTTATGGAGTCCATGGGGATATCCGCAGAATTACCGCCGGATTACAAGTGGTGTTATGGCAGTGTTAGTTTCCATTTATGTAGTCCCTGGGGATATGGGTGGAATGACTACCGCTGGCAGTAATTCCACCGATTTCGCTGTTTTTTGGAAGTTTGTTTGTTTATTTTATTTATATAGCGCGCCTGACCCAGGGGTATCTGGCAGCAGAAGGCAGCGGATTAACCTCCTGAAATTTGCCAGAGCTTTTCCTCTGCCTCACCACCAAAGTTGTAGTACTTTGCTGTGGTAATACAATGCAGTGGCAACACAGTCACTGCAGCATTACTGACACTTTTTACTGCACCGCCATACTCGTAATGAGCCTGTAAAACCTTTCAAATTTTGAAAATGAAATCTCTTGAAACTGGGAAAACAGACTCCTTGTGATTAAAAAAGAAAACATGCCTGCTTCATGCAGCGAAACAGAGAACACATCAATGACCATCCAACGTTGTGGAGTCTCAATATTTGAGACTGAGTACCTTGCAGGAATCAAACGCAGCACAAGGAAAGCCCTCCAACACAACACCATCGAAGAGCACCCACAGGCACTGTGTGCTACCTTTACAGATCTTTGTTTCTTTGTTTGTTCTATTTGTTTCATTTATTTCTATAGCGCACCTTAACCCGGGGGTATCTGGGCGCATTGGAGATTGCAGAAGTTACAGCTATAGAGGAGATATTTACATCATATTTACAGCATAGGCAATCCTAGCGATACAATGTTATTCAAGTTTTGTCGTCATAGGTTAGGATTGGAGGTTAAGAGGTGGAGTGGTAGCGAGGACTATTAAGGTTGGTGCTGCTCGGTTAGCCATTTGATGGAGTTATTTCTGAAGTTAGCAAATGACTTAGACCTTTTTAAGGGCAGAGGGAGCGAGTTCCCCAGCTGGGCCGCCATGACTGGGAAGCTTATGCCGCCAGATGTTTGTAATTTATATCTTGGAACTATTAAACCGAGTGTATTAGATCGCTACAGAAAAGCAGAGCAAAACTCCTCTCCTATACTCAGCATCCTGAGGCCTGGATGAAAGGATTTGGTGACCTGTTCTTTACCCGTAAAAAGGATGGAAAGTAGATTGTAGCATGGCTTATCAGGCCGGGAGGCAGAGCAAACCATGTGTATCGTAAGCAGATACGACACTGCTGGGACGGTTTGTTTGTTTGTATATTTGTTTGGTAATGCGCACCAAGCCCTTAGGTAGACGGCGCAAGGGAAACAAGAAATCTTAAAACTTAGTTACAGTGCAAAGGTAGCAATACATAGAGCAGTGATTGCAATCGGAGCAAGATGCGGCCACAAGATACATTAAATACAAAGCAATGGTCTTTGAAAGTCAAGGAAGCATTATCATGAGTATCAGTATATGCACACCCACATATGCACATATGTATAAGCCACCTTACATGTCAACCTTGTCATATGTCCATAATGCATACAAACATGACAGAGCAGACGACTATGCGTGCATAGTTAACCAGGCTACGGTGTAGTTAGGTGGAATCAAAAGGGTGGGGCTGGAAAGATAGGAATATAGTTCATTAGGTGTCGTTAGTGTGTAGCCAATTGAGTATCTTAATAATAATAATAATAATTAGGCTTTTATATAGCGCTACAAACCCTCAGGTATCTGAGCGCTGCTTATTATTACCCACGGTGTGTGGTGCTCATTTATCGACCTCGGAAGGATGAAAGGCTGAGTTTGGCCCCGCCGGGATTCGAACCTGCGTTAACAGGCTCTGCACGGGTGTCAAAGCGGGCGCTCTACTCGCTGTGCCACTTGACCGGCTAGACATCTTATGTCTGAATTTAGGGTAGGGTTGTTCTAGTCTGAGGTCAACTGGTAATTTGTTCCAGCAATGTGCAGCTTTAACAGGGAAACTGGTTCCTCCTGCTGTTGAGCGTTTGAACCTAGGGATCTCCAGCATAGATGAGTTGGCAGATCTCGTAGGGCGGGTAGCTGTTCTCCTAGTAATTTTATCCATTAGGTATGGGGGTGCTAGGTTATTCAAGCATTTGGAGGTGAGGGATGCTGTTTTGAGGAGAATTCTGTCCGTTATTTTCAGCCAGTTTACCTCTTTCCTGAATTCGGTTATATGCTCTCTGTAGGGAATGTTCAGTGCTGCCCTGAAGGCATTGTTCTGCAGTCTTTGGATTTTGTCTGTGATATATTTGTTAGCTCCTGAGTACAGGGCATTACAGTAATCTAATCTTGACATAATAAGAACATTGGCTAGTGTGGAGCAGCTCGCTCTCGAGAGGTATGGTCTGGAGGCTCTGATAAGTTTGCAAGTGTACGTTGTGGATGAGGCAAGGGAGTTGACTTGCTTTTTTAGAGTGAGGGAGGAGTCCAGGTAGAATCCTAAGGTTTTAACTACAGACATCACCTTGATCGGGTTGTTATCAATGTTAAAGGATGTGTAGTTTGGGCTAAGTTTTTGAATATGGCTTCTGAGCCTAGGATTAGTAGCTCTGTTTTTTTGTCATTCAGGCAGAGGCCATGGGATGCCATCCATGCCTGAATGAGGGTGTATATTTTGTTCACCAAGGCTGAGTCCGCCTCAAAGTTGCCCGAAAGGGGTATGAGGATCTGTCTGTCATCCGCATTATTAGGGTAGGTGACACCCAGTCTATCCAACTTGTCAAACAGAGGCTTGGTGAAGATATTATACATGGTGGGGGATACGCAGGAATCTTTTGGGACCCCGCAGGTTATATTGATAGGGTCGGCAGAGGCTGAGATAGAGAAGACTCTCATGGTTCTGTTAGCTAAGAAGGATTGGACCCAAGCTATAGCATCATTAGTGAAGTTGGCAGCAGATTGCAGGTGATTGCATAACACTACATGGCCCACCAAGTCGAACGCTGCCGACAAGTCCAATAGGAGTAGCAAGGCTATTTTTCCATTATCCTTTAATTCTTAAATTTGTGTCTTAAGGTCTAGGAGCGCTGTTTCAGTACCGTGGAGAGGGCGGAAGCCCGAATGTCGTGAGCCAAGTAGGTGGTTGGCCTCTAGATAGTCCTGAATTTGTATGTAAGCAGCTCTATCTAAGATTTTAAGAAGAAATGGCACAGTGGTGATGGGTCTGTAATTAGTAGGGATAGTGGGGTCCAGAGTTTGTTTTTTAAGTAGTGGTAGAACCCAGGATTCTTTAAGGTTAGCTGGTACTGTGTTCATTTTAAATGAGGAGTTTATCAACTTGGAGATAAATGGGGCTAGGTCTCTAGCTGCGTCCTTTATAATCTGTGCTGGGCACGTGTCGCCTTTACAATTAGAAGGTTTGAGGGAGAGTATTATTTTTTCTGTTTCAGTTATGGAGATGGTCTTGAATCTAAAAGGTGTGGTTGTCCTAGTCACCGAAGGTTGACTGGTTTGTTGGTCAGTGAGTGCTAGTGAGGCCTTTTTTTTTAGCAATTTTGTTTTGTAGGGACAGAATTTTATTCGACAGAGCATTTTGTATGTTAGTACACCATACTTTGTCCTTTGGGGCATTGTCTATTGGTTGGATTGGAGATTCTAGTTCACGGAGGATAGAGAATAATTCTTTAGTGTTGGATTTAGCTTTCTCAATCCTATCATTGAAGGTGTTCTTTTTAGATTTAGTTATTTCTTTTTTGTACATTTTTGCAAATTCCGCTAGGTTATTTTTGTTATTTTCAGAGGGGGAGTGGCGCCAGATAGCCTGGAGTTTCATTTTTTATGATCTTAAAGATTTAAGTTGGGGGGTGAACCAGGCATTCAGGTGCGCTACTTGTCTAGCTTTGCGCAGTTTGACAGGAGCAATCATGTCCAGCGCCTTTGTCATAGCATTGTTGAAGGTATTTACCAATCCGCCAGGGTTGTTGTTATTTTCCATTGCAGAGAGGGCAGGGAGGAGAAGAGGGATACGTTTTTCAGCAGTAATATCCTTCTTATTTCTGGTAGGGAGAGGCAGTGCCATGTTATTAGGCTTAGGGCTGAGGAGATCTAATGCGGCAGAGAAATTTATTAAGTAATGATCTGTCCAGGATTGTGGGACAATATCGGTAATGTTAATGTTGCAGTTTAGTTCGGATACCCAGTCAAGGGACCATCCTTTGATATGTGTTGGTGAGAGGACTTTTTGCGTAAGACCATAGTCGTTTAGTAAGGTTGCAATAGATTCAACATGTTTGTTGTCCGTACCATTAAAGCCTAGATTGAAATCTCCCAACAGTAGTATTTTAGAGTGATCTTTGGTGTTGTCGGCTAGAAGACTAGTTAGATCGTCTTCGAAGGTGCCTAGCGGCCCAGGGGGTCTATGTATCAAGTGGATAGTTAGAGTACGGTTGTTAGATAGGGGCAATTCGGCAGTGAGTGCTTCACAAGTTGTGAAGGGAGCTGAGGTGGCAAGTCCAACAGGGTGGGTAGTTTTGAAAATTATGGCTAGGCCACCACCTCTGGCATTAGGCCGGTCCACTCTAATGATTTGGTAGTTATCAGGTACTGCTAGCATGAGAGTTGGTCCTGCGGCCGCATGTAGCCAAGTCTGAGTTATAGCCAGTAGATCGAGATTGTCATTGTTTAAGATCTGCAATTTCAGTAGCATGGGCTACCAAAGATCTGGAATTTATGAGGGACCCTGTTAGCATTAGGGTATTATCAGGGTAGGCAGTTGGCAAAGTTTTATGGTAAAGGGTGTCTCCTGAAGTGTGATTTTTGCGAGGAGTTTGATCAGTGGTATTGGTGTTTTGCGTTGGTGTAGAAGAGGGGTTCATAGAGCAGGTGATAGTTCGATTGTTGGCGTTATTAGGGAGGTTTCTATAGGGTTCATGGATAGGAGACAATCTAGACCTAAGTCTCAGGTTTCTATCCTTAGGGGGGTTTGTCATAGGGACAGTAGCCATAATGTTTATGATGGCACAGGTAAGTAGTGTCATCAGGGCTAGTTTAGTCAAATAGGCAGAAGTCATCGTCAAACTATGCTGAGGACATACTAACATCTAAGTGATTGATTTCATGTAGATAGAGGGGGACCTCAGTGCTATACTGTTAGGAGATTCAGTGTTTAACATACAGAACATTACCTTCCTCACCTTGGTTACAATAGAACTGTTATTATTGCTAAGGGTTCTAGTGTGCTGGTGGAGAAGAGAAGGCTGTCTGAAGGAGGACAGTTGCAAGCCTCCTGCTGGGGGTCGTCATATGTGTACAGCTTAACCTTTTATCCCAATAAAGGTTTCATGTTGTAACCAGCAAGTGTCAGCTGTTTATGTGTGGCTGCTGACATAACATTTGGCGACGAGGTCTAAGAGGAGCGGACTCCTGCTGACGACCCCCGGCACGACTGAGACCCTCTGCAGCTGTGGAGCAGTATTGCCAGAGCTCATTGTTAGTCGTGCCCTCCAGTGCCACAGTGTGTGCTCGCATCCCTGAGGGAGCCAGAGAGAGGCTGTTGGCGGTGCCCAGGACCGAAAGAGCCAGCGAGCAATTGTCGGAGGCGCCCGGAACCGAGGGAACCAGCAGATCAACTGGGATTACGTGTAAGGTGAGCAGAGTGGTCTAGGAGGCTGTCGGCGGTGCCCAGGACTGGCGGAGCCTGCGAGCGCTTGTCGGGAATACATGCGAGGTGAGCAGATCAGTCTGGGAGTGTTTACGGGTGGCACTCTACGTGGATGGTGTACTTTGGATTTTCGAGTGGCGTTTACCCGTGATTGAAGTCTGTTTGGACGGTGCACTTTGTATTGGGAAATTGGGTAACACACACAAGGGCGGCGGCTCGCGCCATTGCACAGCTGTGATGTTTACCTTTGAATAAGCCCCCGCGCTCAGCACTGTTGTTTCCCCGCGCCGTCACTGTGAGCAAACCAAGCGGTCGCCTCTGCGTGGCCTGGCATCCACGGAGTGACGCTATCACGTCCCGGAAAAGGGGACCTTAAGACGTGGCGGCCATCTTGTTTGGCTTCACCATTTCCATGGTGATTCGACCCGTAGTCGGGAGTCGGGCCTGGCATCCACAGAGTGACGCCATCACATCCCGGAAAAGAGGACCCAAGGACGTGGCGGCCATCTTGTTTAGCTTCACTGTTTCAATGGTGATTCTGCCCGCAGTCGGGAGTCAGGAGCGGTCCGGTTCCCTGTTCTGGAGGGATTAAGCAGCTGCCATCGGACAACAGGCTGATTGGAGGTGGCAGCGGCTCCCACAGGGCATATAGTAACCCGTTGGCAATCCCATTCGACGGAGAGATTTTTGGGCAGACTTTTGAAGTTTTGGTGAATGAGTGGACACTGCTGAGGACGAGCAGTTGGGGCTGCTGAGTACAGTTTTCACATCCACCCTCTGCATCACACATTGTGGGAATATCATGGCGAACGTTCCTGCGCCTGTATTTTTCCTTCCCACACCAGGAGAGCCCAGGCTGCGGTGGGTAGATTGGAAAGAGGGATTCAACAAGGATGCCTTGGCAGTGTTTGGTGCTAATTACTCTATTGAGCGCAAGGAGGCATTGCTGTTTCATTGTTTGGGAACTGCAGGGCAGGAAGTTTTGAAGAGATTGCCAGAACCTTCTGACTTGTTGGAAGCGGGTCCCTTTGAGAAAACTTTAGCGAAGTTAGATACACACTATAGAGTGGAGGAGAACATCATACTGGAGAGATATAAATTTGCCACGAGGGAACAGAGAGTGGTGAAAGCATTGAGGATTTTGTGGCGGCTCTGAGGGGTTTGGCGGTGAAATGCAAATTTACTCACTGTCAAGATGAGCATCTTAGAGACCAATTAATGATAAAGTGTTCCAATGACAGTATTAGGAAGGAACTGTGGAAGGAGAGGAACCCCACTTTAGATCGAGCAATTGAGATAGCGAAGGTGCTGGAACACACTGACAAGTGTATTAAAGTGCTTCAGACAGACACCAGTGTAAGAGGATTCAATTCAACACTACAGCTAAGTCAATGCCTAGTCTGGGATACTGAATGGAAACCCTTATTAATATATCTTTATGTCCAGTTCATGCGTTCTGGATGACTACCCCTATATAACACCCCTCTCTTGGAATCCCCCTGACCCCGCTGAGCCAAGAAGTAGTTCTGTTTTGCAAGTTTAAAAGGTTTATTTGATAATTTAAACAATAGATATATATATCACACTTTATAATAATTTAATAATTGAATATCACACTGAATCTGAGCAGTAATCAATAATGGATAGTCTGGCACTAGCACACTTGTGAATAGTAACAGAAGAATAAGGTGGTAGAGAATGCTTTATATAAGTTCAGATGGATGTAATGTTGAATGAAAAATGCAATACAGAAAATACTCAATATGATTTCAACAAACAATGTAATCACTTTTCTCTGGCAATCCACTCCCCCCTTTATGCAATGCAAGGAAATGGAAGGAAAGCACACAGTTCTCAGAAATGCAATCAAATGTAATTCAGTTCACCCCAGCAAGCTTAGACTACAGAAGTTTGAAACACAGGCCCAAAATGCTTTTATATGTGCTGGCAATGAAGGGAAAAATATGCTAAAATGCTTTTAATTCCCTCTTGAGGTTCAGGGTGAGTGGTATCAAGTTAATATTAGTCCAAGCTCACTCTAGCAATGATTCAGGGATGTTTCTTAAGAGGCAAACGAATTTTTAGCAAGGAAAGCAAGGAAGCTGCTGTTTTCACACGTGGAGAAATTTGCAAATCGCGGTAAATTTGCGAGTGCGTTTTTCGCGATTGTGGCAAATTTATAGAGAATAGGAATGCGGTTCTAGGTTCGTTGAAAAGCCAAGATTCCCAGCTTTCAGAGGAAAGTTACTGCAAGTCTCTAAGACAAACGGGCACGGAGATATGAGCAATATGGTAAAGGTGTTTTTTCAGATTTGAAATTTTAAAGTTCAAAGTGACAAGTGACAGCTAGCAGCTAGAAATGACAGGTGACAGCTTTACAAAATGACAGGTGACAGTTAGGAGGCAGTTCTACTTAGATTAAAATAGATTGAATTATATTATTTTAACTAAGAGATTGGTTCTGCACAGTTCTGCTAGGTAATCACAATATATTTAGAAATAGAATGGGCCTCGCCACGGATCTGGTCAGGTTTTCTTCACTCGCCACGGACGGTCTCTGCGCACAGCGTCTGGGTCAGCTCTACTCTGCTGGTCTGGTCTGGATCTCTGGTTCTGATCAGGTCTGTGGGTCCGGATACAGCGGTCTCCGGTTCAGCTGGTCTCTCTCTGGATACAACACTGCTCTCTGGCAAATGGCAAGAGTTCTTGCAAAGAATTCAAACAGCTCGCCTGGCTGTGATAATGGCAATGATTTGAGGCCTGCTAAAGAGGGATTTAGCTTGTAGTTGACCTCTCTGCTACAAATTCTGAAGTAAAGTCTTGGTCTCTGAAGGTGGATAGATTGAAGTCTCTATGTTGGCTCTCTGGAGGTTGATGGAGGTAAAGTATGGATTTTCCCGGCAGAGCGTCCCGCAGCAGATGGAATAGAATGTCTCTATCTGTCCTGACTGTCTGCTTTTATGTGTTTTGAAAATGGGTGGAGAGGCTAGCTTCCTAGGCCCTACCCCTCTCCACTTGTCATTGGCCACTTCATCCTCTTCCCCTTGATTGGGGGAATGAAATGAAGTGTCATCACGATGAGGTCTGTTTATGGTACAGAGAACCCACCCCTGTCAAATTACACACAATCTATATTTTGACCCAAAAGACATATTTGCAGAGGTACACATTTGTTTAAAATTACATGCACCCATCACATATCACAGGAGGTATACCCTGTCCAAATCTGCTCTTCCTGAGAGCTTGCATTGAGAAATGGCAACATATTTCACTTTTTGGTCAAGTTACCCATATCAGATTCTTACTCAAATTTACCCAAATGTGTGCAAGGCATGCAGGCATTGATTGATGAAGTATCAGACTTTTCACATGCAGACATTTTAAGTAATACCCTCTTAACTGCTAGTTTGCCCCCAGATCATGCCACCGGTTCTAAAACCTCTTAAAACGAGGGCAGAAAAATCACAAGAATTATGGTATCATTTAAATAATTATGACAAGTCCGTACTATGAGTTATTCATCTTTTTCTAAATTCATATTCTGGCTCCAAAGGGGTGTGGTTTCCCCCCAGCACAAGGTTGAATTTCTGGTTTTTCCAGTTCTGCCAAGCCAGCTTGCTCTCACAGGAAGTGCTCCTCCCCTTTCCTTCCAGGAGGAAGCCACTTTTACGGCCCCCATAATAAAACATTTGCCCGGGCCCTGGAAGGCCCATTGTTCAAGAGGAAGCCATTTATGGCCACTTCAATAAACCCTCTGCCTGGGTCCTATGTTTAGTCTCTAGCAGTCCCTTGGTAATTCAATCAGAGAAGTGTCATATCCCTTTTGGTGGGAACAGCAAAAGGCAGCTAGGCCTGGGAACACAGCTGTTGTGCAAGTCTCATCTCCTGTCGGGGGTAGCTGGTGGGCAGAATTCAGTTCCTTAAGCCAGGCCCCAGCTAATGTCACTTTTAGTTACCCAGTTTTCTGCATTCAAATAAAACTACCAATTTTTACATATGCAGCTAAAATGCTGATTCTAAGTTTAAACTATGACATTTAAACAATTGCAACCTATGTGACACTCAAAGTAGGTCACTCATTTCTTTTAAACATTTAGATTTTTAGTGTCTTTCAGTCCAAATTTACTTAAACTGCTGAAATCCACAGCTCAGCCAGTCTTGTTATAAACCTTCAAGTCACTTCAGAATATAACTTTACATTGTATCCACCCCTCAGTAAGTCTTTCTTTGGCCTGCTTTGGGTTCATTTATTCAGTTTTACACCAATGTCTGGTGTTGTTTTAAAACGCCGGCTTTCTGATAGTGGTGAGTACTGGTAATGCACCCATTTTTGGGATTTAAGAAAATGAATTCCCCACAATTCTAGGTTGCTTTTGGCAATCAGCATTGCCATTCCCAATGGTTTCGGACTACTGTGTGGGTAGTCCAATGGTGGTTTTAGGCAGTGCCCTTCTGTGCCCATGACATCGGCAAAAATGAGTGGCAGCCTATTCTTCATGCATTTCCCTGTGCATTTTCTGGGAAGCTCTGGCCATCATGATGTTTTCCATGTCAGTACTGCACATTTTTGAGGTAGGGCTCGGATGAATGGGTAAAAACATCCCACAAGCCCCCCTCTTGCGATGGCCATTCTGTTTCACTGATGGGACTCGCAAGACCTGGGATGTTTCCTCATCTTCTTCCAATAGATGGCACAGTTCAGCATCTTTTCCTCCATCCGGTCGGATCGATCGGTTCTCCTCGCCGGTCCTGATGGGATTATTGGGCGGTACACTGGGCCCCTTGCGTCTCTGCTCTCGGTCTCCGGATCATCCTCCCTGGCCAGTCTCGAGGTTTTTCTTTCTCCTAGGACGACAAAGGAAGAGCGGCAATACCTATTCATGGACATTTCTCCCCCACAATTGATATAGCGGGGTGGCATATAAATTTATAATCAAAACATATGAACATGCACATTTCTTTTTGCATTCAAAAACAAAAACACCCACATTGAGAAACTCAGAATTTGATAGGCGATATGTAGGATATTTTAAGTTAGAACTGAATTAATCTGAGACAGTACCCTCTAGGATTCCAGAGGATTCCTCCAGTTGTTGCAGAGTGTGCCTGGGATGGCAACACTTCAACTGGTTAATGTGGACCCACTTGTCTTCCCCCTCTGCCAAACCGCCTTTGGGGATGCGGATCTTGTAGGCCACAGGGGAGATTTCGTCTATAATCTCAAAGGGTCCCTTCCATGGAGGCAAAAATGTTCGCTGCTTGGCCTGGTTCCTTTGGAAATTGTATAGATAGACCCGGTCCCCCACCTGATATTACTTCCTGGAAGTTTTCAGGTCATAGTGGGTCTTCATGCTATCAGCTGATCTTTCTAGATTCCGCTGAGCATAAGCAAAAGCATGTTGAAGGTGTTTCCTTAAATTCTCCACATACTCATGAGTTGTAGAGGCATTTATCAGTGTCTGCTCTTGGGTCCTGTAGAGCAAATGCTGAGGAAGCACCATCTTGCGTCCAGTCATCAACTCAAATGGTGACATTTTGGTTGCAGATGAAGGGGTAGATCTGATGGCATTAGGACCAGAGGTAATCGGATATCCCAACTTGGCCCAGAATCTGCCACAATCTTCTTTAATATGCTCACAATGGTTCGGTTATATCTCTCTACTGCCCCAGAAGAAGCTGGCCGGTAAGCAATATGCAACTTCCTTTTGACCCCCAGTATCTCCCACAGTTTTGTCATCACTTCACTGGTGAAGTGGCTACCTCTGTCCGACTCAATCCTAGACCAAAACGGGAAAAGATGTGGTTAATCATCAAGGCAGCAGCAGTTTCTGCCTTGCAATTTGGGGCTGGGAGACATTCCACCCACTTGGTAAACAAGCATGTCACAGTCAACATGTACTTATTCCCCCTAGCAGAGCGAATCACAGGGCCTACAAAGTCGATTTGTAAATCTGACCATGGCAGGGTCATCCCCCTCTTTTGGAGAGGCGCACGGTGTGTGAGGGATGTTGGCTGAAATTGTGCACACACAAGACAACCCTTCAAATATTGGTTGAGGTCCTGGCCCATGTGTGGCCAGTATGCAACCTCTCTTAGGATTTCCAATGTTGTGTGAAACCCCCTATGACCGGCGGTGGCCGCATCATGGGCGTGACTTAACATCAGGCTTCGGAATGAGGTAGGAACCACCCACTGATCGTGGCCAGCTTTGGATTTCCTTACCAGCAAACCGTCTTGGATTCGGAACATTTTTGGACATTTCATCAACACTCTTAGGTCCTCTTTCCCAATGTAATGGGTATCCGTCAGGGGAAAGTTCTCAGGGTCCTCAAGGTGTTGGTAAAACTTACCAATAATTGGATCCCCCTTCTGAGCTGTAATCAAATCAGCATCAGGGGTCTCCTTACTCCATTGTGCAATTGAAAGGTCGTTGTGAGCATTTGTCTGGGACCTAGTGATAGCAGTGACCTGGATTTCCCCCAACAGGGACTCAATCTCAATTAGATCCCCTTGGATGGCCCCGGTTTTGGCCAGCTGATCAGCTAAGTCATTTCCAGTTTTGCCTGGTCCCTCTACTTTGGAATGACCCTTGATCTTTTTCCAATAGATGGTCATCTCATTCGAGGTGACCAGATCGTCAATGTTTTGGATCAACTTCCTATGTTTCAAGGGTTTGTTATTAGCACATAACATGCCTCTGGTTTTCCAATTAACCGGGTGCTCCACGAACCCGTTCCGTACATAATCCGAATCTGTGATTATGACCAGTTCGTGGAGTTGATGTTGGACAGAAGTGAGGATGGCTTGATGCACAGCCATCAATTCTGCCACCTGACTACTTCGGGGACCAATTTTGTATCCAGCGGAGGGTTCTGGGAACTCCTTCACCCATGCTTTCCCTACGCCAGCCACCAGTTCTTTCTCCCCGTCGTTGTCAACATGGTAAGAGCATCCATCCACATAGACAGTGGGCATTCCCTCACACTTGTCCTCTTCAAAAACTTTGTGTGGGGAATTAAGGCATGCCTCCGTGTTGTCCTTTATTTTTAGACTTTCGTCCTCGAGACAGTTTTCTCTGGCACAATCATGCAAGTCAGCCAGACCTTGCGCGAGGGGACTCTTCTTGTTTTGGCCATATCGGACCTCCACAGGAAAGCCTTGCATTGACAGAATCCAGGAAGTAATTCGGGAATTACTCACATTTCCGGCCCGGATTCTGTCACTTTGGAGATATTGCAGAGGGTGGTGTGGAGTCTCCACTATGATGTGTTCCCCCTGGATAAACGGGCGGTAATTCTTCAATGCCCACACCGTTGCCAGGAGTGCCTTCTCACAATCGTTGAATTTTTCCTCCACAGAGGATAAAGTTTTGCTCACATAGGAGATTACTTTATTGACCTTGTCATGCTTTTGGTATAATACTGCTGTCAAGCACGTATTAGAGAACCCCGTCTCCAGGAAGAACTCCTTGTTTCTGACAGGGTAAGCTAGGCAAGGCGCTTGTGAGAGGCTTCTTTTGAGTTGTTTTACCGCCTCGGCTTGTTCTGGACCCCATTCCCACGTGACCCCCCCCTTCAGGAGATGAATCAGGGGTCTGGTGATCTCTGCGTAGCCCTCAATGAACTTTCTGCTGTAATTAGTCAGTCCAAGGAGGCTCCTTAGTTCCCGCAGAGTCGTGGGGTCTTTCAGTTTCTGAAGTGCTTCCACTTTCTTTTCCTGGGGACAGAGACCCTGAGGAGTAATTCCATGCCCCAAGAAATTAACACGGGTTCTACACCACTGTGCTTTCTGAAAGGAAATTTTTTCTCCGGCGGCCCTCAACTGGGTCAGAACATAACGGATCTCCGCTATGTGTTCCTCCACAGATGAACTTTTGATGGGGACATCATCTACATAAGCCAGGTTACCCCTCGCACCCAGGTCGGGCATGGCCTTATGTAGGAAAATGTTCAACTCATTACCGGAGTTAAGGTATCCGAAGGGAGTCCGGGTCCATGTGTACTGCTGGCCCCCAAAGGTAAAAGCCAGTTTGTATTGGTCCTCCCTGCTGACAGGCACAGTCCAGTATCCATTGGTCAGGTCTATTGCAGTGAATACCTGTGACCCCTGGATCTGGGCCAGCCCGTGGTCAATGTAGGGCAGAGGCCATCGGGAAGTATGGACCCGTTTGTTGAGCTCCCTGAGGTCAGCGCAGTCTCCACTGGCCGTTTGGCTTCAATATTCCCAGCACCGGATTATTGAAGGTGCTGTGGACGGGACGGATTATTCCCCTGGACTCAAGATTCTTAATTATTTCAGTAAGGGACTCCATGGATGCGAGAGGCAAGCGATATTGCTTCACAAACACTGGAGTCATGCCAGGGTCCGTGGGGATTGTTGTTGTGTGGATGTCGGTGCGGCCACAGTCATATGAGTCTACTGCAAAGAGATCTTGGAAATCCAAGAAAACTTGTTTCAACTTTTGCTTTTGTTCCAGAGTCACACAGGCATCAGCTAGGTTGACTCTCTCTTCCACCATCTGCCTGAAGCCTGGAAAGACTTCTGGTTTGGCTATCTCAGCGGCCTCCTCCAGCTGGGTGGAGAAGTCCCTGGTCAGAGTGCTGATTTGGACTGGAGGCTTCAGGTGGGAAAGGCAGCCCTCATGGACCTGGAAAATCACCTCATCCCTCCTGAAGTCACAAGTCACATCTTCCTTACCATAAGGGCAAGAAGTGTACACCAGGAAGTTCCCCCCATGCCGGGTAAAAATCCTGTCTGGTGTTGTATTGTCATCACTGTCACTGTCAAAGCAGTCCTTGGGGATTGGCCCTAACAGTTCATTACCTAAATCTATGGAAAAATGTCGGTCATCAACCGCCATTCCAATAATGGGGCCCGCGGCTAGAGTAATACTCTTCAAGTCGCTGTTATCCACCTCTATTAGAATGGTGTCATGTTCTATGTTGACTAATGGTGTTGGGTTTACCCCTAACCCTTGCTGTTGGAGAGAAGCATTTAGATGTATGTAAGCATCAGGGTTTTGCAAATATTGTCCTCTTTTAGCTTTCACTTCCAGGGAGAATTGTCGGGTCCTTTCTGGGATGGTGACCTCCTCTTTGATCTGAATTTCAACTGCATAAGGTAGCAATTGAGCTGACCTAAATGCTTTTTCTGGATCATCAAAGCCCATGGGATTATCCGCTAATCGGGACCAAGCTTTGAAGTTTATTAGGTCCAAACTAATGGCAAAGCGATTGAGAATGTCACTGCCTAAGTAAAAGGCAGCAGGGACGTCTCGCACGACCCAACAATTGTGGACTATGCTCTTGTTGCCAATGGAGATTTTGAGCATACACCTGCTTGGCAGGAGATGTTTGGAATTAGGTGCTTCCAGGTCCATTTCCCATTTGTCTATCAGTTTGAAGGTGGGAATGGCTGGATCTTTTGGGAGTTGGCGAAACATGGCTTCGCTGATGAAACTCTTACCGTTGTTCACACACACTCGAGCGAGAACAGAGTCCTTCCGATCATTTAACTGGACAGGGATGAACAACTGCTCTCCAATTTGCTGAATATCAGCCAGGCTCTGAGCTGATTTCACATCTTTCTGGACTATAGGAGTGGGAGTTTCTGATTGTGGATTAGTAAAGAATTTCAGGGTGTTTCCTTCCAGTGTGGAATACCACCTTAAACTGGAAGGGAGGTTGATTTTCAGAAATAGAGAGGACCCCCCATCACCAGTCTGTTGTCCTACTGCTATTACTGTCACGTCTGGAATTTGGTTATTCTGGAAGTGGAATTCTACTTCGTCAGATTTTTGTTCAACCATGTGGCAGGTGGCGTTTAAACTAACATGGTTGACACTCTGTTTTAATTTTATGGGTCGGCTAGTCTGGGTCCAGAGGACCTTGTTTACACAATCTATTAGGGGTGACAACCTTCTCCGGAGGTCATTCCCTAGTAAACAAGGGGTGCCCTCTGGAGTCACAACTATGACCGGGTGTTTCAACTTGTGTCGCCCAATTTTAATGTCCAAATCTGCCGTCCCCTCGACGAGAATTTCCTTCCCGTCAAAGTTCTGGAGTTGTCCAGGAAGTGAGGTGAGAGGAATGTGGTAATTCCCTCCCCTTCCTGCATTCAGTTCATCAAAGGCCCTTCTGGACAGAAGGGTAGCTTGAGATCCCGTGTCCACCAGCGCTGAAATTGTACCCTGCCCCTGTACTTGTACCGGGGCATAATATCTTCCCTCCTTCTCTTCAAGGGGGCACAGATAATGCACATTTTCGGACAACTGGTGGGCTAACTTTCTGGTTTTGGACATTGCTAGAGAAGAGATTTGGGCAGAATTCTGTGGAGAGCCTTGGGAATCTGAAAGAAAAAATTGGCAACTGGAGATCAGAGCCATTGTGGGTTCCCCTGGCTCCGGTTCCGGGCCGCCCCCTCTTTTTGGAGGCAGTCACCAGGATGGGTTTGAACCAGGGGATTTTCTTGCTGTTGGTTCTGGGATGAGATGGTGGCCGGCGGTAGCTCAGTCTCCACATCTCCCCAGTCTGGATTTGCATCCCTAGGGACCCATTTTTCTTTGGGAGGAGTCCCCCCCTCTCTGAAGGAGAAGATCTTTTTCCCAGGATCCTCTGAGGATCCCTCTCCCTCAAATTGGAAGATCTGTACCTCCTCCTCAAACTGAGTCTGTTTGGGTCTTTTGTTTCTCCTACCCCCCCTCTGCTCCTTAGGAAGCAGACTTTCAGGGGCAAGAGATTTTGTTTCCGGTTCCTGGGTTTCCAGGGGCTGTTTACAAGTGAGGAAGGAAGCTTCCTCCAAGGCTTTACACCCCCCTTCCCTTTGTGCCTCCTCCCTGGGAACCGGTGAGTTATCGGGGTGCTGCCCCCGTCATTGTTCTGGAGCACCAGGTCCAGAGTTGGGTGCGTTCTGCGCTAGCATGCCGATCTGAGGGTTCTGCTGAGCCCTCAGTATGTGACCCAGATCCCGCGCCATGTTTTGTACCTGGCGCTCTAACTGGGAAACCCGCTCAGGCTGATACGGGGCCCTGTTTTCTCCCCTGGGCTGATCCCGGGAAGGGTAGCTATCCCTTCTTTGGTAGTACCCCTGGTTGGGAAGATTTGGATACCCCTCCACCCTTGGCCTCCCCTCTCCCGGATTCGGTTGTCTGGGCTCAGGGAATTGGGGAAAGAAGGGTGGAGGATTTTGGGGCTGGAAATTGGGTGGATACCTGGGGAAAAAGTTCTGCCCAGGATTTGGAGAATTTCTGCCCTCCAGTGGGAAGTTAGGAGGGAAGTTCCCTGGGTTAGGTGCTTGGCTGGATCCCCCCCCTTGGGCTGGAGGAGTCCACACATAACCCAGGATGGGTCGATTTCCCTTGTAACGGGGACTTACATAATCAGGAGAGCGAGGGACCCCATTTGTGGGGCTGCCTCCCTGGCTCCCTGTCTGTGACTGGCCCGAGGACCTTCTGGGCCTAGCATTATTAGGTGCAGGTAGGTTTTTAGGCCCCCCCATCTCCAAATCCAAAACGGGGGTGACCTTTACCTCTGCCGCCTTGGCAGCAGCAGGGGTGCTGTTGGTTTTGGGATTTTTCTGGGTATTGCTTTTATTTTCTATGGGCTTCTGCACCTCATAGATACGGGTGGCCTGTTCAATGACCCAGTCTAAAGATCTTTTCTCATGAAAATCTCTCACGAGCTGGGTCATTATATATTTGGGCAAGGCATGGAAAAATGTATTGACAAATTCTCTGCTGTCTGTGCGCACCCTTCTTGTGGTCTGTGCAAAAGCACGCTTTAACTCCTGCACACATTCTTGTGGGGCCTGATCCTCCCCACATTGTAAATTGTGGGCTGCCTTGCGAGCCTCTTGAGGATTTCTATGAGTAGAAAAATGTTTCAAGATGGCCGCCTTATAGGTGGACCATCTTAAATGATTTTGGTCCTCCAGCCCTGCAAAGAAACTGGAGTATTCCGGGGAGAAGGTCCACTTTACATATTGAATACAGCTTTGGCTGTCTTTCAAATGGAAAGTCTCCATCATTTGCTCAAACAACTCTAAGTGCTCCCAAACAGAATATTTGGTGTTCTTATGATAAGGCGTGATGACGCTCCTGATTGCCTTAATCTGCTTTAAGGGGTCCTTAAGCAAGGCCCTTTTTGTCTTATTGGCCCTTTTGGTCCGGGTAACCCTGGTCCATTCATCTTCTGACTCAGAGGCACTGCTCCCAGAGGTTCCCGTCTGTTCTTCCAGGTTTTCCCGGATTCTGCGAGCCTGGGAATGGCTGGCAGAATGTGGGGACCTGGTCTCCTGTGTCCTGTACCGCTCAGAGGAGTCTTCAGATCCCTCCTTGCTGCAAGAATTCGATGGGTACCCCCCCCACTGACCTAACTGGGCAGAGGTTTTCAGGATGCCCTTAATGGGCCTACTCACCTGGGGTTCCCCATCAAATTGCACTGTGCTTGGGTGCCCATACCCGGATGCCCGCCCCTCCATTCCTGGGTGGTACTGGCCTATGAGCCCCATGCTTCTGGCTGGATAGTAATCTGCCGTCCCTGTGGCCCTGTGCTCATGTGCGCCAGGGGACATGGGGGTGGCAGAGTCCAGGGACTGAGAGAAATAAAGGCCTCTGGTACTAGGGCTCCTGGGGTTATGCTCAGGAGTTTCTCTTTCCCAGCGAACCTCATCTCTATCCGCCCCTGCTCCCTGTTGCAATGCAAGAGCCTGCGCCTTCAGTTCCTCAGTTAAGGCCTTACTAGACTCTATCAGTCTCTCCTGCATCGCTACCTGTTGTTGGAGTCTATCATTGTGCTGGCAGAGAGCCTCATTCTCTCTCTGCGTTTCCTGATTGGTCCTGGAGCACTGGGCCAGTCTTTGCTGCAGGAGGGTTACCTCCTGAGCTGTGTCCCTATTGGCCTGCTCCTGTCTTGCCAGAGCCTCCTCCACCCTCCTGGTGTGCTCTAGCAAGTCCTGGTGTTCTTTTTGGAGGTCACCCAGTCCCTGGTGGGCCAGGTGATTTTCTTCCATTTTACTCCTTAAGTGGCAGACTTCCTGGCCTAAGGTGTCCCTTTCCTGACCAAGAGCTTGAATTTGTGATGCCAGGTCGTCCCTTTGCCTTTGGAAGGCACCAGCTTTCTGGCGCTCCTGATCAAACTCTGCCTGGGTATCCAGGTCTTTCAGGATCAGTTTATTGCTCTCCTCTTTCTCTCTGTCTAGTTGGATTTGCAGGGTGGCTACCTGCTCTGTGCATTCCCTGTTGAAATTGATCTGTTGCTCCAGCTTTTTCTGGCTCTGCAGTAGGGAGTCCAAACTGTCTTGGCGTTCCTTCTGCAAAGCCAGAAATCTGGTATCCTGGTCTGTCTTTTCCTGTTGCAGTATATCCATGTCCTCTTTTATTTTAATGATATACTGCCTACTATCATTTTCTGACTCCTGGCTCCCCTGCAGCCTCTGCTCAGAAGAGACCAGGTCAGATTGGACCTTCTCTTACGCCATCTGTCGCTTATTCGCCAGATCTTGGCTTTCAGTGCATTTATCCTGCATGTCTCCCATATATAGGTACAGGTATGCCGCTATCCTAACCATCTTGTCTTGTTCATCCTTAGCTTTAGGAGCCATGTATAGTTCACTCAGGGCCACATGTAGGGGACCCTGATCTCCCCATGTATCTGACCCTGTTTCAGTGACCTGTTGCGTGATGGCCTGCAACCAGACCATACGGTCCTGGTAAGTACACTCACCTCTCACAAATAACTTATGTAAGAAGTGCTCTCTGGCTATTTTCATGTCTACTAAGGTCGTCATTCTAGAGATTTGAGTTCCTTCCTGACTTACAGAAGTTTGTATTTTATTTTTGCAAAACAGACCTTTTCCTTAGAGCGTTCCTTTGAGGAGTGCTTTACAGCGTAACACAGCGTGGTGATCCGACCGGATATGTGTATCTGGTCAGCTGGCACACTGTATTAATCTGCACAAGTGATAGATCTAACCCAAACGTCCGGCCCGAGCCCCCAATTTGTAAGAGGATTCAATTCAACACTACAGCTAAGTCAATGCCTAGTCTGGGATACTGAATGGAAACCCTTATTAATATATCTTTATGTCCAGTTCATGCGTTCTGGATGACTACCCCTATATAACACCCCTCTCTTGGAATCCCCCTGAACCCGCTGAGCCAAGAAGTAGTTCTGTTTTGCAAGTTTAAAAGGTTTATTTGATAATTTAAACAATAGATATATATATCACACTTTATAATAATTTAATAATTGAATATCACACTGAATCTGAGCAGTAATCAATAATGGGTAGTCTGGCACTAGCACACTTGTGAATAGGAACAGAAGAATAAGGTGGTAGAGAATGCTTTATATAAGTTCAGATGGATGTAATGTTGAATGAAAAATGCAATACAGAAAATACTCAATATGATTTCAACAAACAATGTAATCACTTTTCTCTGGCAATCCACTCCCCCCTTTATGCAATGCAAGGAAATGGAAGGAAAGCACACAGTACTCAGAAATGCAATCAAATGTAATTCAGTTCACCCCAGCAAGCTTAGACTACAGAAGTTTGAAACACAGGCCCAAAATGCTTTTATATGTGCTGGCAATGAAGGGAAAAATATGCTAAAATGCTTTTAATTCCCTCTTGAGGTTCAGGGTGAGTGGTATCAAGTTAATATTAGTCCAAGCTCACTCTAGCAATGATTCAGGGATGGTTCTTAAGAGGCAAACGAATTTTTAGCAAGGAAAGCAAGGAAGCTGCTGTTTTCACACGTGGAGAAATTTGCAAATCGCGGTAAATTCGCGATTGCGTTTTTCACGATTGCGGCAAATATATAGAGAATAGGAATGCGGTTCTAGGTTCGTTGAAAAGCCAACATTCCCAGCTTTCAGAGGAAAGTTATTGCAAGTCTCTAAGACAAACGGTCATGGAGATATGAGCAATATGGTAAAGGTCGTTTTTCAGATTTGAAATTTTAAAGTTCAAAGTGACAAGTGACAGCTAGCAGCTAGAAATGACAGGTGACAGCTTTACAAAATGACAGGTGACAGTTAGGAGGCAGTTCTACTTAGATTAAAATAGATTGAATTATATTATTTTAACTAAGAGATTGGTTCTGCACAGTTCTGCTAGGTACTCACAATATATTTAGAAATAGAATGGGCCTCGCCACGGATCTGGTCAGGTTTTCTTCACTCGCCACGGACGGTCTCTGCGCACAGCGTCTGGGTCAGCTCTACTCTGCTGGTCTGGTCTGGATCTCTGGTTCTGATCAGGTCTGTGGGTCCGGATACAGCGGTCTCCGGTTCAGCTGGTCTCTCTCTGGATACAACACTGCTCTCTGGCAAATGGCAATTGTTCTTGCAAAGAATTCAAACAGCTCACCTGGCTGTGATAATGGCAATGATTTGAGGCCTGCTAAAGGGGGATTTAGCTTGTAGTTGACCTCTCTGCTACAAATTCTGAAGTAAAGTCTTGGTCTCTGAAGGTGGATAGATTGAAGTCTCTATGTTGGCTCTCTGGAGGTTGATGGAGGTAAAGTATGGATTTTCCCGGCAGAGCGTCCCGCAGCAGATGGAATAGAATGTCTCTATCTGTCCTGACTGTCTGCTTTTATGTGTTTTGAAAATGGGTGGAGAGGCTAGCTTCCTAGGCCCTACCCCTCTTCACTTGTCATTGGCCACTTCATCCTCTTCCCCTTGATTGGGGGAATGAAATGAAGTGTCATCATGGTGAGGTCTGTTTATGGTACAGAAAACCCACCCCGTCAAATTACACACAATCTATATTTTGACCAAAAAGACATATTTGCACAGGTACACATTTGTTTAAAATTACATGCACCCATCACATATCACAGGAGGTATACCCTGTCCAAATCTGCTCTTCCTGAGAGCTTGCATTGAGAAATGGCAACATATTTCACTTTTTGGTCAAGTTACCCATATCAGATTCTTACTCAAATTTACCCAAATGGGTGCAAGGCATGCAGGCATTGATTGATGAAGTATCAGACTTTTCACATACAGACATTTTAAGTAATACCCTCTTAACTACTAGTTTGTCCCCAGATCATGCCACCGGTTTTAAAAACCTCTTAAAATGTGGGCAGAAAAATCACAAGAATTATGGTATCATTTAAATAATTATGACAAGTCCATACTATGAGTTATTCATCTTTTTCTAAAACCATATTCTGGCTCCAAAGGGGTGTGGTTTCCCCCCAGCACAAGGTTGAATTTCTGTTTTTTCCAGTTCTGCCAAGCCAGCTTGCTCTCACAGGCAGTGCTCCTCCCCTTTCCTTCCAGGAGGAAGCCACTTTTACGGCCCCCATAATAAAACATTTGCCTGGGCCCTGGAAGGCCCATTGTTCAAGAGGAAGCCATTTATGGCCACTTCAATAAACCCTCTGCCTGGGTCCTATGTTTAGTCTCTAGCAGTCCCTTGGTAATTCAATCAGAGAAGTGTCATATCCCTTTTGGTGGGAACAGCAAAAGGCAGTTAGGCCTGGGAACACAGCTGTTGTGCAAGTCTCATCTCCTGTCGGGGGGTAGCTGGTGGGCAGAATTCAGTTCCTTAAGCCAGGCCCCAGCTAATGTCACTTTTAGTTACCCAGTTTTCTGCATTCAAATAAAACTACCAATTTTTACATATGCAGCTAAAATGCTGATTCTAAGTTTAAACTATGACATTTAAACAATTGCAACCTATGTGACACTCAAAGTAGGTCACTCATTTCTTTTAAACATTTAGATTTTTAGTGTCTTTCAGTCCAAATTTACTTAAACTGCTGAAATCCACAGCTCAGCCAGTCTTGTTATAAACCTTCAAGTCACTTCAGAATATAACTTTACATTGTATCCACCCATCAGTAAGTCTTTCTTTGGCCTGCTTTGGGTTCATTTATTCAGTTTTACACCAATGTCTGGTGTTGTTTTAAAACGCCGGCTTTCTGATAGTGGCGAGTACTGGTAATGCACCCATTTTTGGGATTTAAGAAAATGAATTCCCCACAGTTCTAGGTTGCTTTTGGCAATCAGCATTGCCATTCCCAATGGTTTCAGACTACTGTGTGGGTAGTCCAATGGTGGTTTTAGGCAGTGCCCTTCTGTGCCCATAACATCGGCAAAAATGAGTGGCAGCCTATTCTTGATGCATTTCCCTGTGCATTTTCTGGGAAGCTCTGGCCATCATGATGTTTTCCATGTCAGTACTGCACAGTTTTGAGGTAGGGCTCGGATGCATGGGTAAAAACATCCCACACCAGTAACATTGTGCGGCCCAAGTTGGAGGAGAGTGAAGGGGCAATACACAAGGTGTCAAAAGTAGTTCAGAGACAGAACACAGGAAACCCAAGGCGTTCCATGCAGTCCGGGAAGAGAATGGAAGAAAACAGGCCAGCAGCTGGCAGAGGATGGCGACAAGGGGTTGCCATAAAAGATAGCACAGGAATGTCCAGAGAACTAAGTTCCTTTAAGACAGCTAAGGATTCTGGGACTCCAAGGGGTTTTCCAGGGAGACGTTGTTTTAGATGTGGAAGCCTATCACATATAGCGTCTGATAAGGAATGTTTTGCCATACATATCATATGCAACGAGTGTGGAGTGAGAGGTCACATTGCCCGATGCTGTAGGAACTTCTATGCTGGGTCGAACCAAGTGCATGAAATAAGTGCGAGTTACGAAGACGATTCACTTGGTGATGATGGGAGAGAGGTGGTGTTCACAGTGAATGCCATTGATGGTAGGGTGAAGAAGCAGAAGCCATATGCTGAGGTTGCAATTCGCGGAGTGCCTGTACGCATGCTGATGGATAGCGGGGCTGACTACACGTTGATAAGTGTGGAAGAATGGAAAGATAAGTTAAATTGTTGCACCTTGTGGGAGAATACTGTTAGAGCAAATGCTTACGGTGATGTTCCCATAGACATTATAGGGTGCTTTGAGGCTGAGTTACAATTTAAGGATAGAAAGTCCACAGGCTATGTATATGTTACGAAAAAAGGGGGAGAGTTGCTATCATGGAGTGATCAGGCCGAATTGAAGATAAGGCTTGAGGCAAGTCATCCAGAGCAAGTGCTATCTGCCGGGGGTGGAGATGCCACAGAGGTGCGAACCGATTCACCTGGGAAATTGGGGTGTTTGAGAGGTTTTGTTCATGTGATTCGCCTAAAGAAGGGGGCGGTGCCAAAAATTGCAAAACTGAGAACCATACTTCTTGCTCTTAAACAAGATGTAGAGGCAGAACCGAAGAGAATGGAAAGTGATGGAGTCATTGAGAGAATAGATGCATCAGAGTGGGTCAGTCCCATAGTGGTGGTCAGGAAGAATAATGGATCTCTGAGACTTTGCATAGACCTTAGGCATTTGAACAGCATGGTGGTAGCAGACAGGTTTCCATTGCCCAGAATTGATGATTTGATGGTGGGGGTAGCTGGGTCTAGAGTATTTACCATACTAGATTTGAAGTCAGCCTACCATCAGGTTGAGTTGCACCCTAATTCCAGGGATCTTACGGCTTTTATCACGCCAATTGGCTTATTTAGGTGCGTGCGTATGCCGTTTGGGCTAGTCTCAGCGGCAAGTGTGTTTCAAGGTATTATGCACAGATTACTGGGAGGAGAGAAAGGAGTGATGTGTTATCAGGATGATGTGTTGGTGTGGGAGTGATGAGAAGGAACACGATTATCGCTTGAGGAGAGTGCTTGACATATTGAAGGAGGCAGGACTCACGATTGCCATGGAGAAATGTACTTTCAAGGCTAACAAAGTGGTTTACCTGGACTACGAGATCACAGGTGAAGGGGTTAAGCCCAAAGAGGAAGCCATTGAGGCTTTAAAGAGAATGGAGGAGCCCAAATCTAAAGGGGACATACTGTCATTTTTGGGACTGGTTGAGTTCTACGGTAAATTTGTTAGAGGATTATCAGAAATGTCAAGAAACATGAGATTACTTACCCGCACGGGAGTAGCCTTTAAGTGGGATGAGCATTGTAAGAAAGAATTCAAGATGATTAAGGAGGCCGTTGTCAAGGCCCCCATTTTGAAGATATTTGAAGAGGGCAAGCCTACTTTGTTATTTGTTGATGCCAGCGATTATGGTGTTGGTGCAGTGCTCATGCAAGAGGATCATGCAGGTTTACATACTGTGGCCTTTGCATCCAGAACTTTGAAGGGACCTGAATCTAGATATTCTGTTGTTGAGATGGAGGCCCTAGCTTGTGTGTGGGGAGTTGAGAAGTTTAAAAGGTTTTTGTGGGGGAGGAGATTCACTATCTGCACTGACCATAAACCCCTGGTGGGGATTTTCACAAAAGGTGGTTTGGAGGGAGTGTCGAGACGCATTATGAAATGGGTCACGGCGTTACAGGGTCTACAGTATACCATGCTCCACGTAAAAGGGGAAGTTAATGTGGTTGCAGATGCTTTGTCTAGATCTGTTCAGAGAGAAGTTTTGAGTGGTGATTGTGATGAGCACTTAAAGTCAAAGGAGAGTGCAGAAATATTCTAGGTACATGAAACACTAAGGAAGGATGATTGGGACACTGCCTGTAGTGAAGACCTTGCCTATCAAGAGTTACTTATACTGGATGTGGAAGGCAAAATAAGGAATTACAAAGGGGAGATGAGTGGTTTTGCCAAGGTAAAAGAAGAGCTATGGGCTCAGGATGGCTATTTGTACAAAGGACACCAGATGGTTGTTCCAGTTGGCATGAGGAGACAAGTTCTAGATTTGGCTCATGTTGGACATTTAGGGCTTGCCAGAACAAAGGGGTTGGTAAGATCTGAATTTTGGTGGCCTGGAATTGACAAGGACACTGAGGAAAGAGTCAAAGATTGTGTGGAGTGTGTTGAGGGGAACAAGAGGCTCACGGTGCAGAAAGTCCCCATGATAGTGAGAGAGTGTCCTCGGGTCCCTTGGGATGAAATTGCGTTGGATCTTCTTGGCCCATTTAACATTGGTGGTGGAAGGGATAGTTACTTGTTAGTGGTCATGTACTTGTTGTCGAAATGGCCAGACGTTTGTGTACTTAAGGACATTTCTGGCAGTGGCATAATGAAATTTATGGAACAATTGTTCTGGAGAGAAGGGTTCCCTAGGAAGTGTTTGTCTGACAATGGGTCCCAACTCGTTTCTAAAGAATTCAGAGAATTTCTGGATAAGCATGGAATAGAACGTGTAAATACCTCTCTGTATCACCCCCAGACTAATGGATGTGTTGAAAGGTTCAACAGGACTTTAATGGAAGCTATCAGGATTGCGGTAGCTACTGGAGGAGATTGGGTAAGAACGGTAATGGAACGAACTTTCCAGTATAGGTTATCTCCTCACAGTGTCACTGGTGTGACTCCGTTTGAAATGTTGAGAGGCAGAAAGCCAAATACCCACTTGTGTCCAGGATGGATGGGGAAATCGAAAATGGTTGGTGTGAATATGGAGAGTGTGAAAAGAAAAATACTTGCGTCTGGTGCCAAATCCAAGGAGAGATACGATCAGAAAAATTGTTGCAGAGAACTCAAGGTTGGAGAGGGTGAATGGATTAAAATTAAGCTTCCTACCAAAGTTCGCAAGGGAGCTTCCTTGTTTTCTGAACCCAAACAAGTCGTGAAGGACTTGGGCTTGTCAGTGTTAGTAAAGGGAGGAGGCATCTGGAACAAAGAAAGGGTGGCTATAGTCAGTCAACCTAGAGGAGGTGAGAGGATGTTCAAGGGATAAGGAGGTGTTTACCAGATTTACTTCTCATTGCAGCACCTCCCTCCCAGTTGCATGCAGTGATTTCTTATTTATTCATTGTGGGTTGTTGTCATGAAGTTTTTTTTTGTTATGCTTCTCTATGTTTCTGTTTTTCACAGGTTTTAACTCATGGGTTTTACCCACACTGTTTCTTGTTCATGTTTAAGGAGGAGAGGTGTTAGGAGATTCAGTGTTTAACATACAGAACATTACCTTCCTCACCTTGGTTACAATAGAACTGTTATTATTGCTAAGGGTTCTAGTGTGCTGGTGGAGAAGAGAAGGCTGTCTGAAGGAGGACAGTTACAAGCCTCCTGCTGGGGGTCGTCATATGTGTACAGCTTAACCTTTTATCCCAATAAAGGTTTCATGTTGTAACCAGCAAGTGTCAGCTGTTTATGTGTGGCTGTTGACATAACATTTGGCGACGAGGTCTAAGAGGAGCGGACTCCTGCTGACGACCCCCGGCGCGACTGAGACCCTCTGCAGCTGTGGAGCAGTATTGCCAGCGCTCATTGTTAGTCGTGCCCTCCAGTGCCACAGTGTGTGCTCGCATCCCTGAGGGAGCCAGAGAGAGGCTGTTGGCGGTGCCCAGGACCGAAAGAGCCAGCGAGCAATTGTCAGAGGCGCCCGGGACCGAGGGAACCAGCAGATCAACTGGGATTACGTGTAAGGTGAGCAGAGCGGTCTAGGAGGCTGTCGGCGGTGCCCAGGACTGGAGGAGCTTTCGAGCGCTTGTCGGGAATACATGCGAGGTGAGCAGATCAGTCTGGGAGTGTTTACGGGTGGCACTCTACGTGGATGGTGTACTTTGGATTTTCGAGTGGCATTTACCCGTGATTGAAGTCTGTTTGGACGATGCACTTTGCATTGGGAAACTGGGTGACACACGCAAGGGCGGCGGCTCGCGCCATTGCACAGCTGTGATGTTTACCTTTAAATAAGCCCCCGCGCTCAGCACTGTTGTTTCCCCGCGCCGCCACTGTGAGCAAACAAAGCGGTCACCTCTGTGTGGCCTGGCATCCACGGAGTGACGCTATCACGTCCCGGAAAAGGGGACCTAAAGACGTGGCGGCCATCTTGTTTGGCTTCACCATTTCCATGGTGATTCGTGGTATCAGTGTTTTGTGTTGGTGTAGAAGAGGGGTTCATAGAGCAGGTGATAGTTGGATTGTTGGCGTTATTAGGGAGGTTTCTATAGGGTTCATGGATAGGAGACAATCTAGACCTAGGTTTCTATCCTTAGGGGGGTTTGTCATAGTGACAGTAGCCATAATGTTTATGATGGCACAGGTAAGTAGTGTCATCAGGGCTAGTTTAGTCAAATAGGCAGAAGTCATCGTCAAACTATGCTGAGGACATACTAACATCTAAGTGATTGATTTAATGTAGATAGAGGGGGACTTCAGTGCTATACCTAACAGATGCTAGTTATGGTTAGTTCACATCTGGGCTAGTCAAATGCAAAAACACACATAGGCTAAATGCAATTGTGGCGCCGGGCCCATCTAGGCTAGTCAATGCAAAAACACACATAGGCTAAATGCAATTGTGGCGCAGGGCCCATCTAAGCTAGTCAATGCAAAAACACACATAGGCTAAATGCAATTGTGGCGCAGGGCCCATGTAGGCTAGTCAATGCAAAAACACACATAGGCTAAATGCAATTGTGGCGCAGGGCACATCTAGGCTAGTCAATGCAAAAACACACATAGGCTAAATGCACTTGTGGTGCAGGGCCCATCTAGGCTAGTCAATTCAAAAACACACATAGGCTAAATGCAATTGTGGCGCAGGACACTTTAGGCTAGTCAATGCAAAAACACAAATAGGCTAAATGCAATTGTGGCGCAGGGCCCATCTAGGCTATTCAATGCAAAAACACATATACGCTAAATGCAGTTGTGGCGCAGGACACTTTTGGCTAGTCAATGCAAAAACACACATAGGCTAAATGCAATTGTGGCGTAGGACACTTTAGGCTAGTCAATGCAAAAACACAAATAGGCTAAATGCAATTGTGGCACAGGACACTTTAGGCTAGTCAATGCAAGAAACCAATATAGGCTAGATGCAGTGTGCAGGGCTCATCCAGGCTAGGGTAAGTTATGACCAGACAAGTACTTGAACAGTAAATAATGGAGCTAAGCTATTATCAACAAAGTGTGAAGTACTGTAAATGGACTGTGCAGCGATATCGTGAATATAGCTCCAACGCTCGTGGGCAAGGTGGAGGCTTCCTTCCCACGAGGTAATCCGAGGCTGTGATAGCGCATGTGCTACTTGCGACAGGTTAGATCATGTTGCAAAGGAGGCGAACATTTGAGTAAGTGTGTGCGCAGTGAATAAGTATCTGTGCGCAAGCGTTTGGTGGCCATCAGTTAGCAGACAATAATATGTGGAACAGTTGTGGTAAAAAATCAGCATTCCATGTGTCAGCAGAGTGTGTCCATAGTTATGAATGAGCGTATAGTCTCGATAAATACATGCAAGCGCACGTTTACTAGTTTTGGTGAGGCAGTATGTGGGTTACCTTGTGTGGAGGCAGATCGTGACGAGCAGGGGGTCTGGCAGACGGCAGACACAGGCACATAACAGGCATGAAACAGGCACTAGCCTTGTTTCTGTGGGCCTTGGAGGAGGTGGGCCGGCTTCGGTGATGAAGCAGGTAGGTCAGGAATGCCTTGATACCTTAAAGATGAGTTTGCAGCATTAAAATCCAAAGCATGGGCTGATAAGGCACTAGTGGCACATCCAGTGGCGTCACTAAGCTTGGTGTCACCCAGTACGTAAAGAAACGGATGCCTCCCAAAAGTCAAACTAACACACTTATTAAAGTGTGATTCTTTCAATATGTCACCACCGCTCTGCAAATAAATAGATTAAATGTGCGACCCTTTTTGACACATTACATAAAAAAGGTACATTCAGTGGATTATTGTAAAATGCGGGTGCAAAATATGTGAAATCGTGCCCCCTTCCCTAGCTGGCACCGAGGGCTGTAGGTTGTGGGGGTGCTTGCCACCACCCTTGACCTCCTGCCTGTCCCTCGCTGGGTCACCTCACTCATTGGATGGTCTGGAGAGGCTCTCCCTGCCATCCTTTCACTCCACTGGCTGCTGTCTTCAAGGCGCCATCTTGTGAGCCTGTGACGTGGGGAAGGCGTTGCCAGGAATCAAATTTAGGAGGGGCACACAGGGGGCCAAAGACAAAATTAGGGGGCCACAGATAAAAGTGGGGGCCTGCCTCTGAAAGGTAATGCATGACATCACCACTGCACCTCCCCTCAGAATGCAGGCACGAATCCATTGAGTGACTAATGGCCCATCATTAGCAGTTTCGTGCACTGCATTCTGATGGGAGGGGCTGCAAGCTGCTCTGCACACTATGGAGGTAGCTGTGCAGAAGCCAGGCAGGACCCCTGAGAAGTGGCTTGTACTCATGTTCATACCGATGCCAGAATGCATACCAAGATCACTCACTGCTCGCTTTGAGACAAAAGGAGTGTATTTGCTGTGTGATATGCAGACATTTGCCTTAGTGAGTGTCACAAATAACACCACGAACAGAGAACACGGTCACTGCTCGCCTTAGATAGAGGGGCACAGGAACTCAGAGCCCGCCCTAGCGGTGTCACTTCCCTGATCCACATTGAATGGGATCCCAAATAGAGGGAACCCGGGCTGTCCTAGGGCACGGGGAGCGGGAGGGCAGAGTCACTGCCCACCTCCTGCAGACCATGTAGGTCTGGGGAGCAGCAAAATGCCCGCCTCCTGCAGGCTTTACTTACTACAAGTGCTCTGTGCACGCATTACCCACCTGCGGGTGCTGCACTGGTAGGACTGGGGGGACGCACTGCCCGCCCCTACAGCCAGTGTTAACTGCACGAACACTGCCCACCTCGGGCAGCACTGCAGGGAAGGACTCTGGTTCTGCGAGGATCAGCACTGCAGTTCTGCACATAGGCAAACTGAGCGCCCCTGGTGTCACCCCTTGTGAGGGGTGTCACCCGATGCGGTCCGCACCCCGCGCACCCTTCTAGTGACGCCACTGGACCTATCCAATACCTGCTTTTGACGATGCAGCTACAAGAGAGGTAAACAGTATTGAAAACACCTCATCAGAGAGCCTGCATAATGCCACAGAGGCAGGCCACATCACCTGCAGGAGAGAGAGCAGGTAAACATTGTCAGCAGATAAAGGACCACATTGCAGTGCTGGAAAGTCACTTAGTGCAATTTAAAGAAGAGCTCTACACAACGCTAGAGAATCTACAAGATTGATTTACATAATGAAAAAATGAGGAAAAGGCAGCAAGGGCAAATTACCTCAGCCTGGAAAATAGTGAACTACTGAATGAGATAACAGAACAAGAGAAAAACTGGAATCACTTCCACAGATTATGGAAGAGACCCGCAGAAGGCGGCAGAAGCATAAAAATAAGCCTAGGCCAGAAAAGACTCTTTATCAAAAGCGATGAACGCTACCCAAGAGAATGGAGATGTCCTAGGAGTATTATACTCAACAAACAAGAACCCTGAACCCAAGTCAAGTGCAGAACCTCATCAACGCCATTCCTAGAACTCAGACTAAAACTCTGCAGTCCCCAGAGGACACAGTATAGATGAAGGACAAAGAAGGAGCAGGCCCATGGCACAGACAATCATCCACTCTTCCTTAGTGTCCTGAGGGCAGGCAAGTTGAAAATGCTGACGAGAAAACACCAAACCCACTTGGAGACAAGACAAGACCACAAAACGCGCTCTCGGGATGGTGTTCTCTATATGCACTCGAACGGTGAAGGCTTCTATGTGATGTTATCGAAACAATTACAGAGAGGGATGTTTCACCTAAAACAAAAACAGCGATCGAAATACTGGCCCCATCCAAACCCCTCCATTTCCCTATGAGTTTAAGCCCACCCCAGCGCCCTCCGAACCCATTTTATCCCCTTACCCTACCACCCATGTATATATATTGTTTATCCAGTGTTTTTTTCACTGTTTTCGTTTCGTTGAACAATCCCTCTCTGTGATTGTGTTCGCTGGCATCACTGGATACCCTGGTGAACATCTTCATGACTATTTCCAAGACAAAGCCCAACAATTGAATGGGCAAGGCACGCAACAGAAAACACCACTTTCCACGCGCCTCGGGATCCGGGGATTCACCCCGGTTGAAAAGGCCTGCAGCCACTGGACCGAAGTGCTGGGAAATGGAAGACCTTACCAAGCATGCCATGATACTTTGCCTTCTGCTTCCAGGAAAGGACCACAGCCCTCACCATGTTCATGGCATCAACCAAGAGATAGCACACGCCTACTCCGGAATACCAGCACATTGCCCATTACAATGAAACCAGTGAGAGGCACCATCTCTACGACCACACATACGACATATCATATAATATCATTATATCATATCATATCGTATCAAAAGGAATCAAAACTTTTGCCAGACTACTGAAAGACATAGGGCCTCATTATGACCCTGGCACGGCTGCACCAGAGTCTTTTTCTTTCCGGTGCCCTGGAATGGGCAATTACCGCAGCATTACAACCCCCGCGGACCCAATAATTGCAAATTCCAGGGCGCCGGAAAGAAATTCTTCCCCATTCCCATTTGAGCCCCATAGGGCTCAATGGGCTCAATGGGAATGGGGAAGCAGCATCCTCTGGCACCATTTGTGAATGGTGACGGTGCATGCGGCATGCTTTATTCGCAGGTGCCGCTCTGCCCGCCAGGTGCACAGAAAGGCCCCCACGAGCACAACTCGTAGTTTGCCGGTCCAGGCACTACGGTACTGGCAATCTTACCGGTACCGTAGTTCCCGGACCGGCAAACTTTTAATGAGGCCTGGATGGAGACCCGCTGATTCGAACCACTGCCACAAGGCAAACCCAAAGCCAGTACTCCCATGCATCAACAGGAGGTCTGACAGACAGGCAGCATAGCCAAAGAAATTCAATATCACCCCCAACCCAGAAGCAGAGATGTACACCACCACAAGAACCAAAAACAACTCCAGGCCATCACCAGAGTGGGATCAGAATACTGCATCGACCCATGCACATGCAATCACAGAATACAAATGATAAGGCAGAGAAACCTACCGCAGGATGGGGAACAACTAGAAGAGGAGCCTCTTTGGGGCCTACCTCAGAAGGAATAGCAGCCTCTACACAGCCTCCATGCTTGAACCAACAGCGGTATATAACATAGGAACAGCATTAACACACTTCAGGGAATGGAAAGGCACGTAAAACACCCACAATATGGAACAGCCTTTCCAGAGAAGAAGAGCACCAGGAACCACAAGGAGGCCAACATTGAACCTTTCATTAGAAAGACCGCATATAGAGACAATGGCAGGGAAATCAACAAGTATTGCAGCTTGTTCAAAATCTATGCAGCCTCCATGCTTGAACCTACAGTGGTATACAACAGAAAGCAATAATAATCATCTAGTACCGCATGTTTATGAGTGTTGCTGTATGTTTATGATGCATTGTGAACAATAGCACATAAGGAGCCGGCAAACAATGCAAGGTGTGTTGCTGGCTGTGTGTGGTTATGGTTGTATAACCATGTAGGTGTACAAACATCTAGGCATTTATTGGTTTATATGTGAAGCTATATATGGTATTCTCTGTATGTCTATGTGCAGGAATATAGGTGCATGTGTGTATGAGTGTCTGTGTGTGTGTGTATCTGTGTATTGGTAGGTATGTGACTATATTTAGGTATAAAAGGAGAGACAGATTGATTTATGTAACACTAAGAATGGATCCCCAAAGTCAGCAAAACCCCTCGGAACAATCTCTGTACGAATATAGGACAGGATTGTGGTTGTTCAGCAGTCGTTCCCCGCAGTTTGACAGCACAGAAAACCAAATACTGCAGGAGAAATTGGCCAAGGGCTTAGAACGGGCTATAAATAATGTAATACACAGTGTACTGGAGAACAGAACATAATAACAAGCTAGAATGCTACAGGTCACAGGGGCAAGGATTGAGCCTCGAAGATTGCCTCATTTTTGTAAAGGAAAAAAGCACAGGCAAACACTCACTGTATAAAAGACTGAGCGACCACAACCTGATCATAGAGACCGGCTGACAAAGCTCAAACAGGATGCTCCGGGAGGGCAGAGAAGCAGAACATGAGAGATAATTCCTCTTGAACTGTCCTGCATACCCAAACATCAGCAGAGCATGTTCATTGCATGCCACCAGACAAGACAACATGCAAAAAGCAATGTGGAGCAAAGAAAAGAACAGAAAACAAAAATGATCACTACTGAAGAGAATGTAACTTTTATGTATGCCAGGCATTCACTTTGGCACGATTTGGCTAAATTGCCTTGCCATTGAACTACCTTGTATTGTACTGTATTATAGTATTGTGAACTCTCATCCAATCACAGGTTAGCGTTCTCCTGCACCTGCTGTTCTCCGTCTCATCTATCGGCAGTCATCTCCCTCATCTACAGTAGTCCCTCTTCTATTATTCAAAGCCATAGGTGGGGGTCATGTGTCTATGGTGAGGGCCTAAAGGCTGCAGATTCCATGTTATCATCTCCAGGCCACTGGCTCCACATCTTTTTTTGCTGTCACACCCCTCTTAAGTCAGATTTGGAACATCTCAGGTGATGCCACACTGGATTGGTATGCTAATGAGTCCCCCACTTTCTTTTTAGGACTTGAACCCCCCCACCCACGAGCAGAGGAGTTGGAAAGGCTCCAGAAGAGAAGAATTAGAGTTGTGTGGAATGATCAGTGGTTGTTGTGCTCTTCTTTGAAGAGCAGGATCTTTAGGTGCTTTCTGAAGTGTAGGATGGAGGGTGTCAATATTAGCAGCTTTGATGACTGGTTTCAGGGACAGGGCGCATAGCCATAGTCTCCAGCCTGGTGATGCTGTGACGTCTGGCGGTGCTTTGGCCTCTGGAGATGGTTAGTTTATTGGCCAGGTAGAGTGGTGTTTCGGTTGTGGCTGCTTTGTAGGTGACACAGGTTAGTGACTCTTGGACGCAAAACAATAGATCAGATTAAAAGATGCCTTTTAGCACGTCCCTGAAGGCGCTATATTAGCTCCTTGTGGGGCAGCAAATAACATTTCAAATACACACATGAATGATTCGCTGTAGGGAAACGTGCCGCAGGATCAGCTCATACTGGAAAAAGTAACATCAACCATCAAGGGTTTTAATGCACTATTATAGTTAAGGTGAGTTGCATGATCCATAGGGAACCCGAAAATGTAACTGCTAATCACTTTTCACTTTTAGGATGGATTTGGCTCATATATGGCTAACAAAATGTTTGTCCCGGCCACTCAGCCAACCCATTCTGGATATTGTGGGAAAGCTACATTAAAACATTTTCAAAGTTACTAAGAATGTAAAAAAGCTCTGTTTTCAGCCTTTTTCGATTCATTTTCCCACAGAGAAAAAGTCAAACGTTCTGTGCAGCGCAGGGCAAAAACCGCTAGATGGAATTGGACTAAATAAGAAACAACTTGGGCACAAAGCGGTAACTCGATTTCCAGGAGGTATCTGGGGTAATACCGTCTTAAATATTTGACAGAGAAGAGAATGCCACTTACCCAAAATTATAGCTATGTGTGTCCCATGATGCTTTGCAGCGAAGCTTTTCAGAAATGCAAAAGCTGTCATTTTTATTTTGCTCTATGCAAACGATTATCGTGATAATTACTACGGTAATGCGAAAATGAAAAGTGAAAAAAAATATTTGCAGGTGGATAAAGGATAATACCACATTAGGATACAGGTGGGGAGGGAAAAAGAGGACATCATGTGAAGTTGGGGAGGTGTGGATGGTCTGGGGAGCAGGGTACGGCTCAAATGTATTTGCATTACTGCGTCAATACCCTGACAATTACTGTGGTAATAATTGGGGTGCGGTGCATCACAGATAAAGCAAGCCTTATCGTGGTAATTACAGCGGTACTGCGAAAATGGAAAGTGAAAGACAAGCTATTTGGAGGTGGAAAAGGGATGAAATAACATCAGGCTAGAGATGGAGAGAGGGAAAGCAGACATCATGTGAGGTTAGGGATGTGGGGATGGTCTGGGGAGCCAGTAACGGCTCAAACATGTTTGCATTACCACAGTACTACCCCACCAAATACTGGGGATAAAAAAGAAATGGCGGAGACATTTCTTGTGATCACATCTACTATGCAGGGGGAAATGGGTCTTTGTGCCAGTGGCCCTGGCCTGTAGGCCCCAAAGGAAACTATTGGTGCAATATGTGCAGCGGCCAAGGCCAAAAGGCAGTGACCATTGGCCTTGGGTGAAGACTAGGATGAGTGGGCTTGAAAGAACCCTAGTGTATTAAAATATACTGTGGGCACAGCCCGACATGCTCAATGGCCAATGCCAAAGAAACCGATTGGTGCAACATATACACTGGCCGTCCATGGCCGAAGACCATGGCTAGTGGCCCTTGAGCAAACTGTAGTATAACCCTGGACATTTATTGAAAAGCCTTAGTTAAGGGACAGTTAAGGTGATCAGATTTAATGCAACAAAACCCTTGAAAATGTGCAGATGTGGGAAGTGATGAGGACACACATAACAGATGGGATTCACAATGACAAAAAAATTGGAGGCTAGCAAGATAGCTCAGTGGGTTGAGCGCTCACTGCTGCGATCTGTGTGTGATCTGCAAGTTGCAGGTTTGAATCCCAGCAAAGGCCAACTCATCCTTCCGAGGTCAATACATGAGGACCAACTCCGGTTGGGTGATATTGTGTGTATATGTGTTCTATGTAAAGCGCTTAGGCATAATAACATAATGATACATCCTTTGATCCTAGGGGTACTAAACGGGGACTCTGATCACCTAACAGACAGTGCTTCTGTGAAAGTACTTGGCTGTCATCAGGCCTAAACTCTTGAAGAAGTCAATACGAGAAAGGCGGAAAGCCACCTTGAATTAAGAAGAATGCTTAAAACAAAAGAGTTTGATAAAGCAATTGATAGATAATATCTATGCAGATTAACCTGAACAATTTAACACAGAAACCTGCACATGGAGACATTGACAGCTGGCCCACCTGGAAAGTGATGTTTACTGTGAAGGGTTATTTGACTCAGTGCTGATGGACTCATTATAATCACCATTCCCTCTTTTGTAAGGTTGGCTCCATTTAGGAGATTTATCACAGCAAATCACCAATACATGACTTTTTCTGAATTTATTTTTTAATTTATTTATTTCGTTTTCACGGTTTCCATTAAGTACCAACATTAAAAGGCTGTCCACAGTGCAAATAGTACATTTGTTTAAGTGAACCAAAGATAACATTTTCAGTATAGTGAGTACATTCCGACATGTGGGGATCTGGCTATACTTCCCTGCCTCCTTCTCCCCCATCCTCTTTATCTCCCACTTCTCCGGTCAGGGTTATCGACCCGCTGTGGTTTCCGTTTAGGGTGGACGCAAGTCTGGTATGACCATCAGCTCATTTAGCATTCGCCCCAGTCCCGCCCCTTTTCCTTTACCTCCTCTGTCCTGCTCTTTCAATATTTCCATCTCCGCCACCCCCCATTGGTGTAGATCTTTCACCCGTGAACGTATAGATGGGCAGTACAAACTTTTTCAGGAAATCGCTATCCTACGTTTGGCCAATATACATATAAATGCCGCCATATTCTTTCTCTTTTTGGCCCGCTTACCCCCGGTACTATCTGCCACAAATATGTTGGAGGTGTGCGAATATGTGCGCTGTGCGTCCAGGTATCCGATTTGGTTAACCAATGAATTACTTAAGTAATTATCTAAAGAATACGTTCCTTAATCAATCCAAGCAAGCTATATGCAATGGTGCATGGAACTGGACCAGCACAAGAGGTTGACCATTCAGGTCAATGTACAGCATCTTCCCAGGCGGATAAAAGACATTTTTCACACGGATTAGCCTTATCTTGATTTTCCATTCCCAGTTGAATTGTGTGCAGAAATAACTCACGAGCCCCACTGTTTCCTCCACCTAGTTACTTGTAACTAGGTGGAGGAAACAGTGACAACTGCCCTCCCTCCCCTGTTGTTAGATCCCCACTCTTTTGTTTCTCTACTCCCTAGCCCTGTTCTCCCCCCATATGATTGTAAAGTACTCTGTTGCTTCCCAAAGCTAGTCCTGCACTCAATAAATACTCTAAAAATAATAATAATAATAATAGCGATGTACAGTGCGACCTTCAGCTGGAACGAAAGCACAGCGTCCACCATAAGAACCTACCCACAGGATATGTTTATCGAGAGAGAGTGAGCGAGAGCAGAGGAGATCATTGCGTGAGGATTACAGTGTCTTCTGTTTTCATTTTTAGCATCACCGGGTAATCCAGGGCCAAAGATTGTTGATCTCAGGGGAAATGGCTGCGCCAGGTAAGTGGTGATATAGAATAATGCCTTTTCACCCGGCCATTAGTCTTTTACTTGGTGACATTTCTGCTGGAAGAGCAGAAGTGAAAGGGTATTGCATAGGGACCCACTCAGCCCGGCCGCTGGCATGACACATGGCCTGAAAGGGCACTACATTAACTGGGATGGAGAATAATAGGCCCTTTAAAATTATAATTTTTGGTTGGGAGGGGAGAAAGCCGAAACCGGGAGAAACTGATATGCAGTCTTTAATTATGTATGTATGCATGCATAGGGGTTTTTATGGCATAAAGAGGTGCCACCAAGTGGTGGCCACGGGAGGCCACAACCACCCTTAAAAAAACGCTGCCCCCCACCGACCCGCCTGCCTCTTATGAATGCGACTTTGTGTGCCACCCCAAGTGGCTTCATCAGGCCACCCCTATGAAAATGTCTGGGGGCACCACTGATGGCGTAAACCCAGTTGGCAGACATGGTGCGCTGCATGGTACACATAATCCTTCATCAGAGGGAGAGGTGGGAGTAGGTGCGAAGGAGGAGGGGTCTGCCAATCAGCCGTGGGTATCTTGAAATATGCCTGGAATCCAACAACTGAAATTAATCAACTTCAGTTACAGGCTCTGAAAATCCAACAAAACAGCTATTTGAAAAACACACACAAAATGGACACATTAGAAAGATCAGTAATACATGCGCAAACCACAATGCCTAGTTCAGCTTTCTTCCATACCTTTACCAAGAGGACCAGCTGCTGCCAAAGTACAAGTCTAGACCCCTGAAGTTTGCAGGCATACAATTCTCGCAGATTTGCAATACCACATGAGGTTCATCGTGCAGAGCTGCCATCCAAGCTAAATCTGGCCATGGCCTGCCCATACAAGCAGACTCTAACCCTGTGCCCACCTGAAGAGTGGAAGCCATAGAATATGTAATTGCTGGGACCGCAAGTTGTAGATAGTGTTTTTTTATGTTTAAAAGTAAAATTAGAGCAACATTGCAAAAACACATTTCCTGAGGTGTATTGTCATTGTGTGTGCCCTGCTGGAAAGTCACAATCACACTGAAGGCCATTTTCTAAATGTGGTAAATGTGGGGGTCGAGGGGTAAGCCATGACTTGGATAGACATTGAGGGGGGTTCTGGGGTATGACAGACCTTTAAGGGATCAGAAGACCAGCCTAGTGGGTGCACAGTAGCGTTTGTTATTTTCTATTTATGTCAGTTCTTGGTACTTATGAATATTGTAACAAGAGCGAGAGATCGGCAGCACTACCAACCAATCAATGAGTGTGATGCTGGAAATGCATCGGAGGGACCGGGCCTCCGTGTCCTTGTCCTTTACTGCTTTTTATCGTGTGTTCTGTCATGTTTTCCACGCAGGATTTCATGTGGGACTCCTGGCGGTGCAGCTCTCTCTCTTTTGGTTTGGTGAACAGACCCGTGGGATACCCTTATGGCACCCATGGGTAGGGGTACAACCCTGTGCCCCTAGTGTATGTTTTGGGCACCTGTGTGTGACCCACAGAGCAGGGTACGGGCTGGTGGCAGCTCCATGCTGAAATGACAGGTGCCCTGAGCGTCCTCCATTTTGGGATGCCCATGCCCTGTCATTGGAATTGGTAGATTCTTGATGGAGACAAAATGGCCCCCATAGCCTCTTGCCTTCCATCACCTGTTACCTTGATCTGTTACCTTGATCTTCCCCAAGTCCCGGGAAGCCCTGCCTCTGTCTCTTCCCCCTGACTGGCTGTTGGGTGGAAGTTCGTATATGGTAGTGTGGGGAAGTGCCGACCAGACTGGCTGGAGCCTTCTCAATGACCGTGTGTTGTGGTACGCATGTGGGTGGGAATGGAGTGTGTGACGAATATACATTCTATGTTGTGGCTGTCTAGTATCTAGTGTTTGACACAATGGTTGGGACAGCCATGCCCGAAACCGGTATGAATGCAGCTTGGAGTGTTGAATGGCTTGGTACTTGTCCCAATAAACATAACTTGTTGTGAGTGTCTGGAGAGAAGTGAATGGCCTGAATACCTCGTGTGCCTGATTGGCTGCCTGCCTGCATGAATGCCCATAGTCGTGATTGGATGCTTGAGTGTGACCCAGCGGAATGAATGGGCGATCAACAGTATATCTGGGGACCTCTCACTGCTAGGAATCGTGTTCAGAAACTGAAGTCCACTACGACGAGTAACTGGAGTAACAGAAGCTTGATCCTGAAGCCCTGCTAGACAAGAAGAATTGCTGTTGCTCTCCTTCGCAATCTGAAAGCTGCTGTGCTTCAAGAACTGACCCAGAGAGGACCTGGTAAGGCGCCCTCTTCCCGAGCTACGAGGGACCATCGTGCACATCTGATCTTTGCTTAAGCTTCCTGGTAGAAAGACCTTCGACAGGCTGCCGACCTGATACAGGGACTGCTACGGAACTCCAAGGAGAAGCGCCCGGACTGTTGTCCGCCACTGTCGACGACTACCATCGCCGACTGGAGCCACCGTTCTCTCATTGCCTAAGATCTTCATTGATCCAAGGACACTCTCGTCCGCATCGTTGCCATTGTCTACTGCTGGAGAAGGCCTGACCGTCGACGCGCCGAGGAGCATCCACCGGTGGGTTTGCTGCCACCCAAAGATGACAGAGACACCGACGCCTCGACGCCCTTGCTGGGCCACAGTTCTTCAGCTCTTTGTGGTCCAGAACTATTGGCACGAAGGTGCCCCGCACGCCTCTTCCTGGCAGGACGTTTACGCTTCCCCGTCAACGAGCACCGCTAGGAATGACGCAGCCACTTCACCGTCGTAGCTCGACCGGTTCTCTGTCGGACATTCGACGACCCGTGACTCCTGCCTGAAAGGGAGGACACTCAAGAAGGGTTGTCGATTTCCCAGATGAGTAACGCTACAACGCCAGGTACTTTGGGGTTGCAGAACTATTGGAAAGTCTAGTGGGAACAATATATGGATTGGGCTTGTATCTTTCTCCTACAGGTTGCCCAGGTGGGGGGATCTCCACACAGAGCTGTGTTTAACGGTAGTTACCAGTATTCTGCCTATTGCTCAACCATCTTGCATTCCTTCCTCTCTCTACTGCTGGTTTCCTCTTTGTTTTGACCTGTGTGTCATTCTGACCGTATTCACTTTAAGAAGATCTAATAACGTTAGTGGTACCACTTTAGAATTGTACATATTTACCATTGTTGATTTTCGGAGTACAAAGTGAGTTATCATGATCGTGTATATGACCTTGAATATTAATTATATAAAGACTGTGTTGTAACCGATACACTGTGTAGACATTCCTTTGTGGATGCTTGGGGACTACACTGTACTTAAGAACCAGCTCGCATCACCTCCCGAGAAGCTAGGCCTTGATTGCTCGTCCATTGCTACCGTAATAGAGAATCTTGGAAGGGGTCTCTGGGCCTTCCCTCTACCACATAGAGAGCGGAAGTGCAGACCCACCTCCGGTCTTTACAATGAGCAGCACATAAAACAGATATTGCTTTGGTGCACAAGAATAAACATAGAATTGGTTTTGTTCTGGGCACAACCCTTTCCAAGAAGGAAGGACATTTTGAGACACAAATGGTGTTTATTCTTGTCAAAGGAAGCTATTAAAAAAAAGGAACATATTCAGTTGTACTAACATTGCAAGCTTCCACATTTAAAAATATTCCAATGTGCATTTCTAATGATCACTTCCAGGATATATTCCATCTTTTATGGTAGCCATAATGAAAACATTAACTGTGTCTCACTAAGCAAAACATGTTTATAAAACCTAGAATAACTGTATACATTACTTGCTGATATAATGGAATCAATACTCCTATTGGTCTCTTACAAAATACTCTAGGAAATATCCCATGAGAAAGGTGAAGGGGTAAAACAGCACCATTGCAGGTTCCTGGCTGCATTGCATGAAATCAAAGTACATTTTAGGAACATAAGAATAACCACAGACTTTTATATTATACAAGCATGCCTGTAATCATATTGATGTATGGTTGAATGGCTAAGTGCTTACTGCTCAGCAGGTTTGGTGCTTATTTCATTTTTCACAATACTTAACGCAATTTTAAAGTTGTTGGGACCAGGTGCCCTATATATACAATCGGACAGCTTAAGAATGTTGTTGTGAAACTGTGTCTAGGACACAATGTCTGAGACATCTGTCACTCTATTGGGGTGTGAGGGCTTCAATGTCTGCTTCTGTAGATTCCCACACAGAATTTTGGAAGAAGCGGATTGTGTGAAGGCCAAGGCATCCATTGAGAATAGAAGCAGCTCCAAAGACATGTTTCAGCCTGTTTCGGCATCATCAGTGAGGGGTAGCTGAGCCTCTCTCAGCACAGTGAGCACAGGATCCACTTCTGTATTACCCTTGATAGCTTAGGGTAAAACCCCAGGTTTGAGAAAACTCCTTCAGCTGCTGGATTCATAAAAAACTTCAATGTTGACAGTGATGCCTTGTAGCACCTTGTCCAGAGATGCATAGCTTACATGCTGTGGTTGGGCCTCTGTGAAGGGTGGGGGTGCCCTCTGTGATTGTTAATGATTCTGGGTTAATATGATGCCTGTGGGTTTAGTGGGCTATCAGAAGTCAGTTGAGTGACAATCCTTTGGCCTTGGGAGGGGAAAGCAAGTATGCCATTATGTGTCAAGGGGGTGAGGGGGTGGGGGTTCACTGTCATGGTTGGGAACCTGCTCCAAGCAGGGAAAACTAGAAGTTGTATTATTAGATTATAGTGTTCTGGGGTGGGTCCCATCTGGGGATATGTCATCTAAGGAGATGGGAACACACATCACTTACAGTCGACTAGGGGGGCAATAGCAGATTCCTTGAAATAACAGAGTATGCAAGTCCTTGAGCTGGGTCTCTTAAGATGTATTAACCACTTTAGCAGGAGACTAGGCTGGGTGGGCTGAAGGTGATTCATTTTTTGTATTTCTAACTTGGCTGATTCTTGACTGATTTGGAGTATTCACTCTAGGGTGTATAGGATTGGATTGTAGTGCATGGGTGCCAGGGGAATATGCAGGCGATGTGGAGTGCTGTGAAGTTGGCAATCTGAATGGTGCACAGGTGAAATAATGCACTTTAGAAGAAAAATGTGTTCTCTAAAAGGAAGAATGACCATTGTGAGTAGTAGTCCTCTTGCAGAATACACACCAGACAGAGTTGGAGGCAGGGAAGTTCAAGCAGGACTGGGTGGGGGGAATAGGTACATATAATCTATGCTATGTATCCAACACTGGAGGGTGTCAGGCAATATTGTCCCATTATATAATCCACCTTGTTGATGAACCTACAGGACATTGTGTATGCTAATCCAGGAGACAGTTAATGTTAATTTGTTGTTTATAAGTTGTTGTTTAAGCGCAGCAGTATATTAGCGAAAAGATCCGTTACTTTGACACTGGCGAAATTTTCACCAGTGTTGTTGTTTTTGTAATTCTATACTAAATGCCAATAAACACATTTTAAAATAAATAAATAATATTTCCATACATATAGTCACCGGGAAAAGGCATAGGTGACATTATATATGGGGACAATATATGGGGTAACTGGGAGCTGGTGTTGCAGTGGTGTCCCCCGCATGTTCCCAATGAAAATGTCTGTGCAAAAAAACAGCACCATTTTTGCATGCGACAACACTGGTAGGGTCTGTAAGCAGACTCAAGAATGTCAATACAGTGAATACGAGCATTCAGTGAAGGTACATCCACGACTTGAGGAAGTCAAGACGGCAATTACGAGCATTCAGAGAAGGAAACCCTCGACTCAAGGAAGTCAATTGACGATTATGAGCATTCAGAGAAGGACATCCTTGACTCAAGGAAGTCAATATGGCGATTACGAGCATTCAGAGAAGGACATCCTCGACTCAAGGAAGTCAAAACGGCGATTACGAGCATTCAGAGAAGGACATTCTCGACTCAAGGAAGTCAATACAGCGTTTACGAGAATTTGGAGAAGGACATCCTTGACTCCTGGAAGTCAATACAGGGATTTCGAGCATTCAGAGAAGGACATTCTCGACTCAAGGAAGTCAATATGGCGATTACGAGCATTCAGAGAAGGACATCCTCGACTCAAAGAAGTCAATATGGTGATTACAAGCATTCAGAGAAGGACACCCTCGACTGAAGGAAGTCAATACGGCGATTACGAGCATTTTGAGAAGGACATTCTCGACTCAAGGAAGTCAATATGGCGATTAAGAGCATTCAGAGAAGGACCTCCTTGTTTCAAGGAAGTCAATACAGCGATTACGAGCATTCAGAGAAGGACATCCTCAAGTCAAGGAAGTCAATACGGCGATTACGAGCATTCAGAGAAGGACATCCTCGACTCAAAGAATTCAATATGGCGATTACAAGCATTCAGAGAAGGACACCCTTGAATGAAGGAAGTCAATACGGCGATTACGAGCATTCAGAGAAGGACATTCTCGACTCAAGGAAGTCAATACGGCGATTACAAGCATTCAGAGAAGGACATCCTTGACTCAAGGAAGTCAATACAGTGATTACGAGCATTCAGAGAAGGACATCCTCGACTCAAGGAAGTTAATATGGCGATTACGAGCATTCAGAGAAGGACATCCTCAACTCAAAGAAGTCAATATGGAGATTAAAAGCATTCAGAGAAGGACACCCTTGACTGAAGGAAGTCAATACAGTGTTTACGCGCATTTAGAGAAGGACATCCTTGGCTCATGGAAGTCAATACGGCGATTACAAGCATTTTGAGAAGGACATTCTCGATTCAAGGAAGTCAATACGGCGATTAAGAGCATTCAGAGAAGGACATCCTCGATTCAAGGAAGTCAATACGGCGATTACGAGCATTCAGAGAAGTACATCCTCGACTCAAGGAAGTCAATACAGCGATTACGAGCATTCAGAGAAGGACATTCTCGACTCAAGGAAGTCAATATGGCGATTACGAGAATTTAGAGAAGGACATCTTCAACTCATGGAAGTCAATACAGCGATTACGAACATTCAGAGGACATCCTCGACTCAAGGAAGTCAATATGGCGATTACGAGAATTTGGAGAAGGACATCCTTGACTCCTGGAAGTCAATACGGGGATTACGAGCATTCAGAGAAGGACATTCTCGACTCAAGGAAGTCAATACGGCGATTAAGAGCATTCAGAGAAGGACATCCTCGATTCAAGGAAGTCAAGACGGCAATTACGAGAATTCAGAGAAGGAAACCCTCGACTCAAGGAAGTCAATTGACGATTATGAGCATTCAGAGAAGGACATCCTTGACTCAAGGAAGTCAATATGGCGATTACGAGCATTCAGAGAAGTACATCCTCGACTCAAGGAAGTCAATACGGCGATTACGAGCATTCAGAGAAGGACATTCTCGACTCAAGGAAGTCAATACAGCGTTTACGAGAATTTGGAGAAGGACATCCTTGACTCCTGGAAGTCAATACGGGGATTACGAGCATACAGAGAAGGACATTCTCGACTCAAGGAAGTCAATACGTTGATTACGAGCATTCAGAGAACGACATCCTTGACTCAAGGAAGTCAATTCGCGATTACGAGCATTCAGAGAAGGACATTCTCGACTCAAGGAAGTCAATACGGCGATTAAGAGCATTCAGAGAAGGACACCCTCGACTGAAGGAAGTCAATACGGCGATTACGAGCATTTTGAGAAGGACATTCTCGACTCAAGGAAGTCAATATGGCGATTAAGAGCATTTAGAGAAGGACCTCCTTGTTTCAAGGAAGTCAATACAGCGATTACGAGCATTCAGAGAAGGACATCCTCGAGTCAAGGAAGTCAATACGGCGATTACGAGCATTCAGAGAAGGACATGCTCGACTCAAAGAAGTCAATATGGCGATTACAAGCATTCAGAGAAGGACACCCTCGAATGAAGGAAGTCAATACGGCGATTACGAGCATTCAGAGAAGGACATTCTCGACTCAAGGAAGTCAATACGGCGATTACAAGCATTCAGAGAAGGACATCCTTGACTCAAGGAAGTCAATACAGTGATTACGAGCATTCAGAGAAGGACATCCTCGACTCAAGGAAGTTAATATGGCGATTACGAGCATTCAGAGAAGGACATCCTCAACTCAAAGAAGTCAATATGGAGATTAAAAGCATTCAGAGAAGGACACCCTTGACTGAAGGAAGTCAATACAGTGTTTACGCGCATTTAGAGAAGGACAACCATGACTCATGGAAGTCAATACGGCGATTACAAGCATTTTGAGAAGGACATTCTCGATTCAAGGAAGTCAATACGGCGATTAAGAGCATTCAGAGAAGGACATCCTCGATTCAAGGAAGTCAATACGGCGATTACGAGCATTCAGAGAAGTACATCCTCGACTCAAGGAAGTCAATACGGCGATTACGAGCATTCAGAGAAGGACATTCTCGACTCAAGGAAGTCAATATGGCGATTACGAGAATTTAGAGAAGGACATCTTCAACTCATGGAAGTCAATACAGCGATTACAAACATTCAGAGGACATCCTCGACTCAAGGAAGTCAATATGGCAATTACGAGAATTTGGAGAAGGACATCCTTGACTCCTGGAAGTCAATACGGGGATTACGAGCATTCAGAGAAGGACATTCTCGACTCAAGGAAGTCAATACGGCGATTAAGAGCATTCAAAGCAGGACATCCTCGATTCAAGGAAGTCAAGATGGCAATTACGAGCATTCAGAGAAGGAAACCCTCGACTCAAGGAAGTCAATTGACGATTATGAGCATTCAGAGAAGGACATCCTTGACTCAAGGAAGTCAATATGGCGATTACGAGCATTCAGAGAAGGACATCCTCGACTCAAGGAAGTCAATACGGCGATTACGAGCATTCAGAGAAGGAAACCCTCGACTCAAGGAAGTCAATTGACGATTATGAGCATTCAGAGAAGGACATCCTTGACTCAAGGAAGTCAATATGGCGATTACGAGCATTCAGAGAAGGACATTCTCGACTCAAGGAAGTCAATATGGCGATTACGAGAATTTAGAGAAGGACATCTTCAACTCATGGAAGTCAATACAGCGATTACGAACATTCAGAGGACATCCTCGACTCAAGGAAGTCAATATGGCGATTACGAGAATTTGGAGAAGGACATCCTTGACTCCTGGAAGTCAATACGGGGATTACGTGCATTCAGAGAAGGACATTCTCGACTCAAGGAAGTCAATACGGCGATTAAGAGCATTCAGAGAAGGACATCCTCGATTCAAGGAAGTCAATACGGCGATTACGAGCATTCAGAGAAGAACATCTTCGACTCAAGGAAGTCAATACGGCGATTACGAGCATTCAGAGAAGGATATCCTCCTCTCAAGGAAGTCAATACAGTGATTCAGAGCATTCAGAGAAGGACATCCTCGACTCATGGAAGTCAATACAGCGATTACGAGCATTCAGAGAAGGACATACACGACCTTCCAGGGGCCAGATTATCAAAGAAATTGCACATAGCACTGAGGGACTGTGTTTTTTAGCACTGATTTCCATGTGGTCACTTTTTTGCAGTTATTATAGGTTGCGCTGTTTTGAAGCACAGCATGGCTGCAAAGGAGATACAATTATCAAAGAGGCGCCAAGTGCCTCTTCGATATTTGGATATGAGGCAAGAAATTTAGCCGGGAGACCACAACAATCTCATTGGCAAACTTTCTGAAACGCTCATGTTGACTTTCTATGACCTTTATTCTCCACAATATAGACATAAAAGGTGTGCTCTTTTCTATTTAGCAAGCAATATTTAAAAGAAAACACCAGAATGTTTTCTTGGGAAATGCTAATTAGTGCTGTTAACTTTCTTGAGTTGGGAAAGACATCCTAAAATGAAATATGCAAATGTCTTCCAATTTACAACCACTCCCCGCTTCCCCTGACAAAAGTAAACTCGCACAGACTTGCCCTATTCCATAACGAGGGACCCTTTGTGCAAAGCTGACATGCTACAGTGCGCCATCTCAGCCTTGGCAGAACGCAGCAAGTTCACAGAGAGAAGTACAGTGTACAAAATGGGGACACTCTCTGGGGAAAAGTGCAAATGCGGCGCTACCGCAGGAAACGTAATTGAGTGAAGTTCTGCACGCAAAATATATGCGCTGAAAACCTCTCACTAATCTTTGATATTTGTACACAAACGCAGTTCCTGGCGCATACAAGAAAAATAAACGCGCAATTCTTTGATAATCTGGGAATTCTATGGAGAGATCAAAGAGGAGCTGCTCCTCTTTCTGAGGTTGGGAGGCCAAGTAATTTCCAAAGGAGGAAATAGTCCATTATGACGGTTGTCAAGAAGAAGAGTAGGGCCCAGAGAGGTGCGGTAATTATAGATCGATCTCAAACCTGAAAGTGCATTATTAATGTGGAAAATCTCTGCTTCCATCATCCTAGGAAACCTAGAATGATCAACCTACAAGACCAATAGGATTGACAACGTGCAATCGGCATTTAGTAAAAAGTTAGGGGTAATTCTGAATGGGCTGATTACAAAAATACTTTAGCGAGAAGCGTGGTCAAAAAAGCAAACCATTTATGCAGCCTTCATAGACATGTCAGTGGCATGTGATAAAGTAAATAGAAGGACATTATGATCAAAATTGGGGATTATGGCCATCCATTTTGGCCTTGACTGTTGACCTGTATACTGAAACATCACTGCAGGTGCATTTGAACGCAGAAGGTTCATTATCCAATAGAGTCTGCACCGTGAGTGGCTTGAGGCAAGGATGCGTCCTTGACCCCTTACTATTCAGTTTGTCTGTATGGATATTGGGTATGCCTTAAACAATGTGAGAGTATATCCCGCAAAGCTGGGCGAGGCACGCATTCAGAGGTTATTATATGCGGGTGGACGTGTTCTCTGTGACTACTTTCCAATAGGGTTAACTCACTGAATGCTTGCTGCAAAATGATAAATGGCACTGACAATATGGTTATTAATGAGGAGAAACCCAAATTATGATTCTTTACCAATACGCGCAAAATAGACTCCAGTCACTATGCGTGGAAATTGCAGTGCTTAGATATAAAGTGGGCAACAGAATTTAAGCAATTAAGTATCATAAAACTTCTGATACACCAAAGTATTTATTTTATGAGGACGTTAACTATGCAGTATGTATGCCACAATCGGATACCATAAATAGTTGGACTTGTAAATATCTGAACATCTAAAGAGAGGCAGATGTATCCATTGATTTAGAGAAAGAAGACCAAACCATGCAAAGAAAAGATTCTTTCTAATGGATTGGATATGAACACGAAATTAAATTGGGGGGCTTAGAATGATAGACCAAAAATGTGTTGAAGAAAGGAGATTGGGTTCCCTCTCGGGGTACCTTTTGAAATCTCCAAGTAGGTCCTGGTACCGAAGCTTCATGGAATTATGCTTCATTCTATACCTCACTTAAGAAGTTATAGGATCCCAGGTAGGGGTTAGAAAGAGCTGAAGGATTATGCCGGTTCTGTGGCACTGGTGAAATTGAATCACTTAAACATTTGCTACTTCACTGTCTGTGTTTATCACATTTAAGAGATAGACATTTTATAACCTTTGCACTGGGCTTCGATGGAAGGTCAGGTGATTTATTTTGGGTAAGGATATTGTCAGGCATTCCACTATAATTTTCATTAGCTTCTGTTCGATATATACGCAATCAATTAAGTATTACGGATCTGTGTAAGGTATGAATTTCATTTTATATATGGAATTGATGTTATATATGAATTATTTGTAATTCCTAAACCATGTCTATATGTATTCTGTTCTTTTATAATGAGAATTGTATCTACTTGTTGAAATTTGTGTAAGGTTTTACCATGTTTAAACCAATTTACAATAATAATAATAATTAAAAAAAAAAAGTAGATTATAAATTGCTGACCAAGATTGTGGCGGTGTGGTTTGGAACTGTGCTATCAAAGCTTGTGCACTAAGATCAGTTGGGCTTTACACAGGGTACTGACAACTTGAGACTACTGAGAAACATCATGCAGTTGTCGAACAAGTGAAGAGAACCGGCAATGCTGCTTAGCCTTTATGTTGAAATGATTCTTGACGATGTCTCCTGGTTTTACCTGTTCTTTCTGCTAAAGCAACAGGGCTCGCCAGAAGACTTTGCGTCTGTGATTGGGGTGTTGTGTGACAATTCAAGGGCAAGAGGCTCAGTGAATGGCATGTTAAAGTGAGAGCAAATAGTCCATCAAAAAACAAAACAGTGTGTTGGCTCTCACTGCCTCTGTTGGACCTGGTGATAGAGACATTAGCCTGTATGAATAGGAAGAATGAGATGGGTACTAGTGGGAAATCGGGATCCAAGTTGGATTCCTAAGCCAATTTCCCGGTTCCTTGCATTGGGACTGAGGGAAAACAAAATTCTCAAGTCAACTCCCCCCACATGCGCCTCCCCTTTTGCAGAGATCACCCCTGCAACCCATGTCCTCTCTACTGAGCAAAGTTAGAGCCAATACAAAAATCAAGGAAGCCATTATAAGCCAATATGGACTGCCACCGAGGTATTAGCACCAAGCAGAGAGAGCAAAGGTTTCATGTCAGAAGTTCAAATAATAGCCACACACCAAGCAACAAAAAAAATGGCGAAAACAAATAGAGGAAAGTCCCCTTCTGTCCCTGCCATTTTATCTGGTGGTCGGTGCGCGGTGGGTGGTGGGAGGCCCAGCAGCTGCTCCCATGTTGCCAGTCAACAGTCCTACAATATGGCAATAGATTCATTTATATTGTATTTTTGTTCTCTGCCTTTAAACGTGTGCGTTGCAGTGCTCGCATTACACGCTTCATTTGCTGGAGTGCTACAGGCTGACACTTGGAAGTGATGACCTCTAGGGCTCCAGCAAATAAAGCTTGTAATGTAAGAGCTGCAAAGTGAATTGATTCTGATTCTGATTCCAGACCACCACCCATAGCCTTCACCTGGATTATACTTTAGACTTCCTTTGGCACCCACACTGTAAAATTCTGTAATATTTTTTACTGTATATATGTTCTTTGTGTAATTATCCTGTAAAAACTGCTGACTGTAATGATGCTTTTTGACTTAAATAATAACATTGTTACTGTAACGTCTTCCTATGTATAACCAAGCTGTGAGAAAACGTATGCGATGCGCCCGATTACCCTCGGGTTTGGTGCGCAATACAAGTAATAAACTAAACTAAACTAAAGTGCACATTTAAAGCAAAGAAATACACTGAGCATTAAAGCAATAGTGCGCTCTGAAATGTTATTGTCCCGAGCGTTCGGGCATGTGGTTTTAAGCAAACTGTGAACAATCGTAAAAACATTTCCTATGCACCTTACCATAGTTTTCCACACTTTTACACATGCGAAATCAGGCAGCGGGGTGCGGACATCTTGTGCTAATCGTATCCGTTGCCGCATCGCCCTAAGTTGAACTGCCCTCGCGGCACTAAATCATATCCACCACCCCTGAAGCTGACATCACTAGACGCGTACGGCCCATTTCACAATGCAAATGCATGTCTCATGTCAACGTTCTCTGTGCACCAGCTAATGAGGTCTCCATGGAAATGGCAGGACGCCTCTTTCCTCAATAATTATAAACAGACCGCATCTCATCAGACAACATCAGAGTTGCTTTTTCACTGCCCTTTTTGTATATCCTGTGACTTGTTTCTGCTCTGTTCAGCTATCTTCGTTGCTCGTAGCCTTTGAGAACCGATACTAGTACTGGCATTACTATCGATTTAGATTTTTTTGTCCTATAATGGCAACAATACAGCTCTACAAGTACGAGACAGAGTATTCAGAGGTGGAATTAGTTGGAAGAGAAAGATGCAGAAACGATGGTGCACGAATCACCGGATTCTGAGCATGAGCCTAGTCGCATGGACGACGTCTCCACCTGGTGTACTTGCAATCGGTTTGAGGTCATTCCTACCAAGGAGGAGAACTGCTGCTGCAGAGAAAACTGCGGATGCTTGGCCTACATATCAGAAGACGAGACACGGCCACTTTGCGTTACCCAGCTGCATGACTTCAGGGCAGCCTACCTCACAAGGTCCGTCTTGAGGACTATGATGGTGCTTATTAACAACATCGCGCAACTGTTTGCCCTCGCAATCCAAGTAACAAGTAAGTGTACTCTAGATCTGATGCAATTTAGGAAACCTAACATTTTAGGTTTGTCTCCTATATTATCTTAACTTTGATCTATCACTTCCAAATAAATGTAGTCTGGCAACTCAATACATCTCTTGCGGTTTGGGGAAATCATACTGGTCATCTAATGTGTCTTTCACGTATAACCATGAAACAATATTTCTCTTCCCCCCAAACATTTTGGATTGCAAGGGTGTTTACTTTTGTAATGTGTCTACACTTTAAAGCCCAAGTCGATTGATCCATGAAGTCACATTTGTACTGGCAACTATGCCAAAGGATACAAGATTGCATTTTCAACTAAGGTTTGTACACTTATCATGTTCATTTAAATACAGTTTGTATGTTTCTCTTCCACAGGTGGTACAGGCTGGTGCCCTATCGTGCGTTTACATGGTGGCTTCATGGGAGGCTTGATTACTGCGTTCAACGAGTAATACCCTCCTGTGTCGTTGGTACCATTCGAGCCAAATTCCCCAGTGACAGCGGTCAGTACAGTGGATTTTCCCACACTGTGCTGCAACTCGAAGTATATAATTTGTAGTACATTTGTGCCATCAACATCAGCAACAAAATAAAATAAAAATCAACTTTTTTGAATAGTTGTTTCGAATTTTCATTGAATCAAGGACACGCTCACTTGTCCTGGCAGGGTGGGAACGTCCAAGGTGCCAAACCCTACGTACACTTCAAAGGTATCTTCCACACAGGGGCCATTGTACACACGGCCTCCCCAGACCCAGTGTCTTCGGCAGGCTCCCCTGAAGCAGGTCGTGCCCCTGAAATCCACATAAGTGTGTCTCCATTCTGCAGTGTTCTGGCCCTTTTCTGCATGCCCCATTCTCCTCCATCGCCCATCCAGTATAAATGGCTGTTAGCACTTGTGGCCGTGCCCTCCCAAGGGGGCTGGCAGGGTGGGAACGGCCAAGGTAACAAACACCATGTACACTTCAAAGGTATCTTCCGCACAGGGGCCATTGTAAACATGGCCTCCCCAGACCCTGTGTCTCCGGGCAGGCTCCCCTGAAGCAGGCTGTGTCCCTGCAATCCACATAAGTGTGTCTCCCTTCAGCAGTGTTCCGTACCTTGTCTGCACGCCTCTTGCCTATTCATCCACCCTCCACTATCAATGGCAGTTCACACCCGTAGCAGTGCTGTCCCAAGGGGGCTGGCAGGGTGGGAACGGCCAAAGTGTCAAACACCATGTGCACTTCAAAGGTATCTTCCGCACAGGTGCCATTGTACATATGGCTTCCTCAGATCCTGTGTCTCTGGGCAGGCTTCCCTGAAGCAGGCTGCGCCCCTGCAATTCACGTAAGTGTGTTTCCATTCAGCAGTGGTCCAGCCCTTTTCTGCATGCCTCACGCCCTCTACCCCCCCCCCTCCAGTATCAATGGCAGTTCGCTCCTGCGGCCGTGCCTTCCCAAGGGTGCTGGCAGAACGACCAAGGTGCCAAACACCATGTAGACTTCAAAGGTATCTTCCGCAAAGGGGCCATTGTACACATGGCCTCCCTAGACCCATTGTCTCGGGCAGGCTCTCATGAAGCAGGCCACACCCCTACACTCCACATAAATGTGTCTCCATTCAGCAGTGTTCCGGCCCTTTTATGCATCACGTACATACCCACTTTTCTAATTCTTTATAAATCCCTTGATAGTTATTCTGAAAACATCTGTGAGCATGGGAACTCAACTCGAGATCATGCTACCTGTTCTCCTGCTACTAACTGCCCTGCTTGCTGAATCCAATTGTTTGTTAGTCAAGGTAAGGGTAGGTCACCTAATAAGGTCTTTCTGATCTCAAAATTTCTATCTATTGCGAACGAATTTACCTAGTAGTGTAATGTTCATTCATCTCAATGACTTTACCATTGTCTACTGTTTAAAGTGTTGTGATCTCGATATATAGGAAATTACGTCAGTGTCAATAGTGATAGAATAGCATCTTTCTCGAACCATGTCTATAGAAAAGTTTGATATAATTCCATCAGTCTCATGTATTCTGTAGAATATTTTTGTAATTATGTGTACTTTTTTTATACAGATTTTCCAAGAATGCCTGCTTATATGGTTTTCGGTTGTGGTTCTAGGAGCCATGTCAAAATTACGAGCACTATCATGCATAAATTCCCGACGAATATAGATTTAATAAGAGAATGGGTTTGATGTTGTGGATTTCCAGCGGACGAGCTTGAAAGTAGAGTCATGGCTGTCTTGGGAGACAAGAGGGCCAATTGATTCCACATCTGCAGCATACACTTTATTCCGAATCTGTACGACCAATCACAGTACACAAAAAAGCATTGATAAAAAACGTGTCATAAATTGCTTCACAATGCCATTCCAACTCTATTCGTGCACATGCTGCCTCAGTTGAGTCCCGGATGATGAAATGCATATTTACCATATTGTATTACTTCGTAACTATAACACATTTTACTACACATCTGTCCCTGGTTTATGGCACATTATAGAATGTAATTATGACCATAGAAAACAATGCCATATTGCCCTTCAAAAGAAGCATAATCTTTTCATAATCGTGTGCTTGACATGTCCTTTTTTTTTTAGAAGAGCATACTGACTGCAGCACAGACCCTCGCAAGTGACGACAACACCGACACGCCCAGTATACCAATGGTGAGCCCTACAGATTTGCAGAAGATCATATTCTCAAGAGTTGAATCTTCCCACATATCTAATGCAAATCTAATTTTCACTTTTGCGACTTCGCGACAATGCACTGAAAATGAAGGAGCAAGAAACTGCATCAATTTCTTTTCCTGAGTCAAAAACAGCTTTAAGCGCCTATCAGGTATTTTCTTTTTACTTTTCAATTACGAGAATGCATTATGCTTTGAATTTCAAATAATATGAAATTGTTTATGGATCCGGTTGGTTGTTTACACTATGTGTCACTGAAGTGTTTCTCTTTATATGTTCCATTGTCTGTATCCCATTGTCTCTGTTCCATTTCGCGGTTTCCATTGATACTGAAACAAGCACTGTGTTACAGGTGAATGCTGGTACCTTGACTACAATCTCATCATCCTTTGGAGATGATCCAGAGTATGAGGTATGCGTATTGACAGTTCCCAAGAATGAAAGAAAGTAAATCCTACATAGAATACTATCAGACAGTGACATTCATATAAACGTGCATTCTTTCATACTTTTATCATGTCAGTCCCAATGTTACAAATTCTCCCTAATGGTGAATACATTGCAAAATGTTTGAGGGCAACATTAGAATCACTATGTTTGGCACTGTGATCTCCGATCAAGTACACTTGCCATCAATCAGGTGAAAATTGAAATGTATATTTTGACTAAATGGCGTACACTGTTTACGAGGTTATGTATGTAAGCGATGTGTGCGTTGAAAGATTTTAATGAAAAAAATGTTTGATTCTTTTTTTTTATCAATGTTCTATTCAAGGAATGTGCAAAAGATTGGGAATTAGAAGAGGAAGCACATGGATCAGAGGTCATGGACCAGCTTGTTGGCGCTGTCGTTACAGAGATGACCATGGTTTCACAGAAAATCAAGAAAACACTCTAAGTGTTTTGGGTCGGTGTTTTCTCCATAACATCTCCTAGAGGCCCAGAAGGAAAAGAAGTATAAAGACACAGACAATAAATGAAACAAAAGATGCTGCTAGCCAAACAGATTTCACCATGGAGCAACTACTTTTTGAGCTGTAGCGTGGTCCAGTCAATAAGCAGACTCGACATGCTTATGTCCAATGGCCAGAAAATGAATTGAATGTGACCGGCGAAGCCAGCAAAGTGCTGTTGGACCATTGATACAATGTGAGAGCTCTACAAGATAAAGATGAAACAGAATATAATGAAGATTCATTGCAATTCCTCGAGGACCACTTGACACAATCTACACCAGAAAAAAAAGGTCCAACCAATAAACATTTGTTGTTGATGGTTTCTCCAATTTGTGTGCAAATAACACCAGCTGAACTAACACAGACTGAAGCTTCAACGCAATTGTCCAAGGAACTTGCTAAAGATCTCGACTTCAGTTTGCCTAGTTCAGTCGAAATGTCCACCACAGTTAAGTCACAATCCACAACCATGCAGGATGATTCATTAGTAAAGGGGCATAAATACATTGTATTCGACAGCTGCCTGGTGGAGATTATACTGATGCTGAAATGTGTGCATGCAGCGAGGGGCAAAATATGAGGGGAGCCATTGGCAATTGTGACTCGTGTAGTACAAGGCACTAACCTGAAAATCCAAGCCACCTGTGCCCAACTCCATCATACATTTTCATGGTCTACTGAACCGATGCTGGGCAAAGTGCCATCTGGAAATCGACTGTGTTCAGCAGCTCTACTTTTCAGTGGCTCTACTTTTAGTAAGTTGTCCAGTTTCTGTGAATTTGTGGGACTTCAGTTCTTTGCTAAAACACAGTCCTACAAATGCCAAAGAGAATTTTTATTTCCTGCTATTAGTCAAGCCTGGAAAATTTTACAATTGTCAATCGAAAGGACATTCTCTGGGAAGCGTTTCAGGCTAGCTGGCGATTGACAGTGTGACAGCCCTGGATTTTCAGCAAAGTACTGCACATACCACTTTCAGGACATGGAAACTAAAAAAAATGGTTAGTTCGGAGGTCGTGTAGGTGTCCGAATGTACATCCTCAGTGGCCATGGAGAAACATGGTTTCATAAAATCCGTCGAACATCTTCAATCGAGTGGAATGCAAATAGACCTCATAGCCACTGCCAGACATGTTTCAATAGCTAAGACCATGCGAGAGCAGTTTCCAAACATTCGCCATCAATTTGATGTATAGCACGTTGCCAAATCAATCAATTAAAAAATCACAGCTGCAGGTAAAAAAAAAGGGTTCTGAAAATATTTTACAGTGGTCCCAGTGTTTCAGAAACCATCTTTGGTGGAGCTGCAAAACTTGTGATGGGTCTATGGAAATTCTACTAGAAAAATGGCACTTATTGGTGCACCACTGTTCCAACGTTCATTCGTGGACAGAAAACCAACATTTTCACCAATGTGCACATGGTCATTTATCAGAAGAACAGGAACGCAAGAAGAAGTGGTTGGTTCCAACTTCACCTCCACACAAAGCTCTTGAGAAGATCGTGTTTGATAAACTCTTTCAAGAGACCTGAAGGAACTCACAGAATTCTGTCACACCGGAGATTTGGTGGTGTTCCACAAAATGTGCCTAAAGTACAGGCCCAAGAGGTTGCATTTCGGCATAGACGGTATGCAATATCGAACATTACTAGCGGTATTAGCGTATACCGAGAACTATGCAATATCGAACATTACTAGCGGTATTAGCGTATACCGAGAACGTAGGTAGACAACAATCGAGAACTGCAGGAAACCTTGGGATGCTTCGTTACATAATGGCCTGTGAAAAAAAGCAAAAAAAATGGTGGTCAAGCCGATATACCCGGAAATAGAATTCCATTTTTTGAAAGACCTCACTTTGACTGTGTTGGACATGCACACTCATGGAATCGATCATGATTTCGTTCCTTAGACTCATACATTGCCACAAAACATTGCAAACGCACCCTGTCAACCAAAAGAGGACCTTGTTGAACAGTTCATTTCCTTTTTTAAATGATTACCAACAGTGTTTATCTTCCACAATGTTTGTACAATGTACATGACCACTTTAAATCTATTTAACTTGAATTTCAAAGCTAATAAAACATCCAAATTGCCTTTTCAAATGTATTCTCTTTGTCCATTTTTTTTTTGCAAGAAGTGCCTGTTGGGGGATGCCATACAGTGTAGCTGTGTGTATTCCCGCTTCCTGATTTCGGCCCGCTCTTGTGGGTCCTTCACTGATCAGGGCATCGGAGGGTCAGATGGATATCAGCATGAAAGCAACCACGTGGTGTACAGTTGCCTTAGCATGCACGTGCCCGAATAGATAGAACAAATACAACCCTCACTAAGGAATGAGACCTATGCAAAATAACAAACTTGGCATGCAAGAACTAATGTCTGTAAGCAAAACACTGTATGAAAGGGCGCTATTGGTGTGAAATAGGTGCATTCCGCAGATATTTTTATGGGGGCATATGTTAGGGGTCGTTGCTTTCAGATGCCTTATCAGAAGGGATGATGTTTGATTTGCGCTCCTTGGAGTCTTACATTTTCAAGCACAGTGGGGACAGGTGTTAGTGTTACCAAAATATATGACCACTCTAGATTAGGTATATGGTATGTGAATTTGAGGTGGTGCAGTGGCAGGGTCTGCTGACCAGGGAGGGGTTGGAGATGGGATGAGTAAATCAGCAGAGATGGATGGGGTACTAAGGTTGAAGCAGGTCTTGGTGTCACATTCTTGGATCAGCACAGTTTGTCAGGGCTTGATAATCGCTACTTGCAAAAGTGATTAGCTGCATTTCTGTGAGAACAGGACACGCACTGAGCTGACAGCAGTGGCGGGGGCTGGCTATGTGCAGTGCTGGGAGAGGGGGAGTGAACAGTTCACCAGAAGGACAGAGAAAAAAGAAGGCATTAGGAAGGACACGAATGGAGTTTAAAGTATACACATTAGCACAGCGTTAATATACTTATATGAAACATGGGTGTTGCAAATAGGTGTTTGAGGGGTGGAGATGTCTCCCACCTTAGCTTATACATCATTTGCCAGGTACGAGAATGGCACAGGGGTCGGGATAAACCGCCTCTCCTCCAACATTTTTTAGAGCACGGAAGGTTCAGTGGAGATGGAAGGGCACTTGGATTTATTACTTGTCAGTGTCTCACATTATCCGCAGAGAACCTTCCTCCGTGAAAACAGGGCACGCACAGATGTGACAATGGGGAGGAAAGTAACTGGAACTGATTTCAGCAAATAACTAAATCACTGTCAATGTAGAAGAGCAAAATAGTATTCATGGTAGCGCAGCATTGGTGGATGCCAGCAAACTGTTTGTTTTTCAAAAATATTTCAAATTCCACGTTAGTCGGCAGGCAGGGCTATTCGCTCCCATGGGAGTGAAGGTCACTGCATTTGAAGTTGCTTGTGGCCTGTTCACACCGACGCATCGTGTACAGTATGTTTTTGATTTGTGGCTTTCCATCACCAAAAGGAAAGTTAGCATGGGCGCTCCTAGGAAGGTTCAATTGTTGTTCGTCCTTTGAAGAAAGGGAGTATTCGCTTTGGAATGAATGACGGGAGGTTTGTAATACCTGCAACAATGATAACATTCACCATTTCAAAACTGGAAAAAGTAACATGTAATTTCATTTAATGAAAACCGTTGATCTGAGCGGACACCATGCGTTACGCCAGGAATATGGAAATACCAAATATAATATGTTTTACTGTAGACGAGTTCATAGAGGCACGAGTCAAGGTTTCATTTTCTGACAGTTATTGCTGGATTACATTGTAATGGGTTGTTGGTTGGGGCAGATTGTGACGGCATGCAAACACAACCTGTATGTATTTGTCTTTGTCCGGGACACATGGGCAGTCCAGCACCAAAATGCATGTAGTCCACGTCTGGGCTCCCACACGTTGCACCAATGGAAAGTTTGTTGCTAATATTCTGTTAAAATGCAGTCTATGTGTTGTTCTAATTCTTCCGTCACCTTCCGCATTCCGATCCCATTGCGAGCTAAACATACTCCACAGCACTAACCTCTCAATCACATCGTGCACTCAAACTTTCCACAATGTTTTCTCTGTGTTTCCATTGCTTCTGGTTTGTGTTCATCATTAATTTTCACACGGTCCAGGACTAATGGTGAAATGGATAAATTAGAATAAAGAATGGTTATTAAGACACATTTCTGTTATGTTTTTTAAATAGATACATCCTATCATTCTGCGAATGTCATAGTTTCCAGATACCAATTGATGGCTTCTTCAGCAGGCAATGGCAGAGACACCTAAATGGCTGGCTTACTATCACGCTGTTGTGGGACGATCGCCCCAGGAGCAACCAGAAGCAACATGACATTGTTTACGGTGATCTAGCAAGAACCTGATACCGAAGTCTTGCAATTCAGGGTGCGTCCAATGTGCTTCTTCTACCGAAATGAACACTGTGTGCCTCATGATAAACAATTGACGTTTGAAAACAAAGAAATAAAAACTTTAGTTGAATATGGAAATTGGCTGATGTTCTTCTGAGCGTTTATTGTGAAATAAAAGCAAATTATAAATTGCAGAGTATTAGGGCCTCATTACGAGAATGGAGGTAGCCATGGTGCTGTTAGCACGGGCTCCATTACCGTGTTCCTGCAATGGGGACTTAACGGGTTACTCCGAGATAGGAGGACCCGGTAAGTCCTCCATGCAGGAACCCACCCCCATTCCCATTTGAGCCCCCATAGGGCTCAATGGGAAGGGGGAGGGTGGTAATAACAGGCAGAGTACAACTTGCCCGTTATTGCCTCCCTCTTCCCCTCGCGGGACCCAGAAAGCATGCCTGGTTTTACCAGGCGTGCAATACGGGTCCCGCGATGGGAAGCTCGTAATCGGCGCTCCCAGATTGAAGGGGGCCGGTCCCGTACCGGCCCCTTTCAATCCGGGAGCGCCAGGGTTATAATGAGGCCCTTAGTGTTACCTTTAACAATAGTGTTTTCTATTCCGATTTGGGACACGCTCTGCTGTGAGAGGATGTGTGTGTTGATATACCGGGTTCTGCGTCACCTAACGTTAAGATGTTAGTGATGACTGGGCGCGTTTGGCAACACTGCCCACTAACGTCATGAAAGTAGGTGGAGAATATCGCTAGGAATAGTGATGTCAGCTTCAGGGGCGGGGGAAATGAATTAGTGCGGCAGGGGCAGTTCAACTTAGGGCGATGCGGCAACGGATAAGATTAGCACAAGATGGCCTTGCTCCGCTGCCTGATTTCGCATGTGTAAAAGTGCAGAAAACTATGGTAAGGTGCATAGGAAATGTTTTTACAGTTTGCTTAAAACCACATGCCCGAACGCTCGGACAATAACATTTTTGAGCGCACTATTCCTTCAATAGCTGCCGATTATCATGAGACGGCCAGCCAGTATGGAGCTGAAGAACTAACTGCCCACTTAAAAGCTATAAATCCTTCTTTGTAAAGAAGGGGATGATGCAGAGGAACCGGTGTTAAAAGACAATTGGGCTTCATTCTAACTTTGCTGGTGCGGAAATAACGTGCCAGTAATTCCATATACTGGCACATTAACGCACTGGCAAAGTACAAGGTTGTTGGTGGGGTGGCTGGAATTACCTCCAGCTAATTCTGCCACCGTACTCGAAAAAATTGTCAGTATTACCGGTGCCAGTAGTACCAGCAAATCACCCCATGGAGGGCTATGGGTCTACATGATGGGGATTTACCACCCGTATTGCCACTTGTAATCTGGTGGTAATTCCGCCAGACACAATGATGAAGACAGTGGGCCTCATTACGAGTCCGGCGTTAACCGAGGCGGTAAAACCGCCTGGTTAACGCCGGACTCGTATTACCATTCCGCCTCCGTGATTCCCGGAATTACCGGGGCATCACAACCCCGGTTTTCCGGGAATCACGGAGGCGGAATGGTGTAAATCCCCATTCCCATTGAGTCCTATGGGACTCAATGGGAATCGGGATCATGGAAACACCGGCAGCATCTCGTAATGCTGCCGGTGTTTACTCGTCCGCCTGCTGGCGGGCGGTGTTAAACCCGCCAGGTCAGACCTGGCGGGAACATCACCTCCCGCCTGCAGGGGTCGGGATCAGGCGGTCCGGAAACAACGGTGGCGGCGGGCTTACCGCCACCGTTATTTCCAGACCGCCACGGTCGTAATGAGGCCCAGTGTTACCAGTTGCCGGTAACCTGGTGGTGATACCTCCAGGATACCAGCAACCTTGTAATGCGGCCCAATGAAGTGTTAATCAGTGGGCATTCAATGTGTCAGCTCCCTGCTTGCTGGCCGTCTCGTGATAATCGGCAGCCCCGGCTTTATTTGACTCCATTGTAATGTATGCACCCCACTGGTGCCTCAAACTGTTTTCTGCTCTAATAAAGGAGGGGGTGGGGCAACCATCATATTGGATATTGGATATCCTGCACCCATGCATTCTCTGCACGCAGGTATGCCATTTCAGGAATTATTGACATGCGGGCCATCCGCGGTACGAACACTCCGGACAGTGAACATTATTTGCACTGGCAGGGTGGATCTTTTTCATTAGGCAATCTATAAACGAGTACTCACAGCTTATTGGCCGCCTCAATGTGCCAAGGAAGCAAATTGTGTGCTTTGCAAATAACGTTGCGCAATGAGCACCGCGGACCCTGAAGTGTTGGCGGTCGCGCTCATTCTTGTGCAACCTGCATGCCACTTAAAATTAGCCTTTTTCGTGTCTGGATTGTGCGCTACTTACAAATGTACACTTGTCCCCCTCGTAATTATTGTTTTATTTTGTTGTATCAATTATGCTGGAACCTATTGCAGTTTACAATGGTGCACTTTTTATAGAGAAAGTATGGACCAAATCAGCCATCTGTATGAGGTTGTATTGTGTGATTGGTGGGTGGTGTGCCACCACTTTCTCTCTGTTATATTTTGTCTTGTGGAAAGTTCCATCCAACAAGCCTTTAAAAATACAACAAAAAAACTCGACTTTTGCCCCATTTTCTGGGATGGATTCTGCACAGATCTGCTTTGAAGCATTGCTTTTCTATGCAACAACCCTGGCCTAGATCTTATTAATTATATCACATTTGCATATTTACATATGTGACTTTGTATTGAATTACTTATCGGAAGAACCGTAATTATGCTTACAGTACAATCAGGTGTGCAAGGTCTTCGCATATGAACCGGTTCCTTCAAATCAAATATGCTGGCCAATGTTGCACAAATATAACTGATATTAATTGATGTTCTCACCTATGCTTGAGTGGAGCCTGTGTGGAGCCTGCGTGGCAGGCATTATTTAACTCTGTGAACACCCAGGCTGCAACCATTTCTGTTTTGCACAGATGTCCAGATTGCTGGCGTTTGCTGCACATGCCCCAATGCACCAAACATAAGGCGGTCAGACTGTACTGCACTGATGATAACTATTAAGGGTGAAACCTGTATGCACTTCTCTGCAGGTTTGAGACCTGTTTTTCTTGGGGGGAAGAAGTTATGTACAAAATAGCACTGTCCTGTAAGACAAACAGATTTTTCTAGGATTAAAGGCTTTCATTTGGGCTAATTTGCATACCCACAATGCTTTTCTCGTGTGGCTCTGAACTGGTGGTGATCTTCGATGGATGGCTCCCGGGTGGCGCTGTGGCATGTCTGACTTGAATCAAATGGCTTAGTCTACTTGCACAGAAGTCCAGAAAACAAAACTAAAATAATAAGAACACATGGCATATTGGATACTAGTGTAAGCGTCTGTGTACACGGACCAGGGGTGTTGCTAGGTCTGGAAAAGACCCGGGGCTAAGTTGATGTCGGAACAGTTGGGATTGGGGGCTAGCTAGCCATTTGGCTGTAGCTCCTGAGATTCTATCCGGGGCTACAACCAAAAGAACAGGGGCTATAGCCCCCTTAGCCCCCGCCTAGCAACGCCTCTGACACGGACCAATATGCAAGTTTTCATTAACACAGTTGGACGACTATATATCCCAAGGCAACCGCTCCCTCTAGCAGTGACAACAGGCAAAGCTATGCAAATTTGTGAATTGACATTGCCTCTATATATCCTAAGGCAACGGCTCCCTCTAGCAGTGACAACAGGCAAAGCTATGCACATTGGCATTGCCTCTATATATCCCAAGGCAACAGCCAGTGGTCGAAGTGAGCGGGAACGGTTGGGAGCAGTGCTCCTCTACTTTTTAAAATTGCATTTTACGGTTCCTATAGTTTTATTTTAAAAATAAACTATTCCGGAATGGTTTTGTTTTAAAATATAAGTTTAGGAAGAAGTTGAAACTTGCACTTTCAGTGGACTACACTGAATGTCCCAGTAAACAGCAGGTGCATGTGTTTGGGGGTTTGTATTGAATGTGGGAGTGGGCGTGGTGATGGGGTTTGTGGGTGGTGGGTGCTGGCTGGCAGGGAACATAGTTCCACTACTTATTTTCATACACCTCGACCACTGGCAACAGCTCCCTCTAGCAATGACAACAGGCGAAGCTATGCCAATTGGCATTTTCTCTATATATCCCTAGGCAACAGCTCCCTCTAGCAGTGGCAACAGGCGAATCTATGCGAATTGGCAATGCCTCTCTATATCCCAAGGCAACAGTTCCCTCTAGCGGTGACAACAGGCGAAGCTATGCAAATTGGCATTGTCTCTATATATCCTAAGGCAATAGCGCCCTCTAGTGGTGACAACAGGCAAAGCTACTGCATCAGGCAAACATACTTCTGCCCTTTTATTATGTTATTAGATTATATATTGGATATGTTGCCTTGATTTTTGTAATGGATTGTATTCACAACTTTCATTTTTATCTCGGTTTAGGAAACTTCTACTAGTAAAGATCAATTCAGTAGTGAACTGTATATGTAAATGAACCCCAACAGGAACACCATTGTGTTTGTTGTGCTGTTGTACACAGTCATGGGGCATGAGGTAGGTTCAGGTTTCAGCTGCAGCTGTGGTATGTCTGCACTTCCGTTATATTCTGTGATTCAGGAGTGATATATAAGTGGACTCTGGGAGAAAGAAAGTAATGCTGCAGCTTCTCCTGTTGATCATTGTGTTATTACCTGCCCTTGCTGCAGTGGTGCCTGGACTGAAGGATGCCTTTCATGTGGGGATTGGTGCTGCCTTTTTTTGTACAGCAAGTGTGTCGACGCGCTGTCATGCTGCATATCTCTGAGGTAGTGCGTTGGCATCATGGATGGGTCACCCATACCTTTGCACCACGAAGGAGAAAAAGAAGCCCAATCCTTGATCTGGAAAGTCAGGCAATTCCCGATATACTATCCTTGCATAGGTATCAAAATGTTTACTCAAGGTATGGACCATCTCTCTTACTCAACCCTACTCCTTGACAGATGCAACACTACCAAATGATGGTGGGCCAGTTTTGAATGGATCATAGCCAATGTCATTGCTCCGGAGAATTACACAACAGGTAAAAACATATTAACTGCAGCTCCTCCAAAGACAAGGTCGTGTGACCATCAGTATGAGCTTGCGTCAATGTGGCATACCTGACAAGCCCCTTAGCAGGTATTCAAGGGAAGGGCTGGCCCCACACTCAGTCAGCATGAGCGCAGCTACTGCAACAAATGTATCATTGAGGTGATGATGACAGCCCTATTCACTACACATGACACGTGTTGTGACTGCTCATATTGGTGGGCGCAGATTAGAAGGTGCCATGCCTGGAGTGTTTGTGTAACTAAATCGAGGGTGGTGATCTGGCCACTAAGGGTCGGGCCCTAGAAGGAGAGTAGATAATAGTAGATAGTGAGGTACAGACTTCTCCCCCAAACTCCCACCCAAGAGAAAGATGGATGAGGGGTACTTTGGTTGAGAATCTGGAGGGATTGAGGCGTCATGGGGGTACAGCGACGGAAGACTGGATAGATGTTGGAATTTAGAAAATTTGACAGTGATCTACAAATCGGCAGGTAGTTTCCTGTAAAGCAATTTGAGAAAACTCAGGTAGGAAGTGGTCCTCTGCGCCCTGATGTCTGTGGACTCCGGCGCATTATACATGCAAATCCAATCAAATCAAATCAAACGTTCTGAACTCTGGAAACCTTATTCCTCATGTGTTTGCCCTGGATAGAAAAAATATCCCAGGTTTGAACTAAAACATATATTTGTTGTTTAACCAAATTGTTGAGATCGATCGACCGCCAAGGTGAATCAAATGTGAATAATGACTGAGGGCTAAACGAAAACATAGATTTCAAGTAAATTGCTCCTATATTTGGTGTTTTAATAAAGACTATATGCCCTCATTAGAGTTTTGTCGGGAATCCTGCCGGTAATTCCAGCAGGATACCTGCAAAACTGCCTTACTGTTTCTGCCGCCCGATATCCCGGTATTACCAGGATAGTACGGGCTGCAGAGATGCCGGTAAGTGCCCATTCCACAGGACTCCATGGACTGGGATTGGTGGAATTACCGGCATCAGTACTGGTGCCAGTGATTCTGGCATTTATTTGCCAGTAGGTGCCTGAACTCCTGGCAGGTCAGGCCTGCGGGTAGTTCACTGCCCCCAACAGCAAACTTGTGTTTGCCTGGTCCGGAAAAAATGCTGGTAGCGGAATTACCAGCGTTTATCCGGACATGGGAACTCCTAATGAGCCCCTATATCTATGGTTCATGAGAAATATAGATGTGCAATGCAGCTCTGTATTGGAGCTCTATTATTTATTCAATCATTACTTTGTAAGTGGGCGTAGCGATGTGAAAATAGGATGAAATAAACATTGTATGTAAAGAGGTTGTGCACCATTCACACCACAACAATATGCGTCCTTTTCAGGAGCCGAAAGGAGGAATGGCATTCACAGCAATCCCAGAAAGTATTAAAGCACTCCAAGAGAATATTAACCCTGTAGTCGGCTTCCTGTTAAAACTCCCATGTAGCGCCAAGAAGCACGGAAAACAGGGATTCGAGCTCATGGGCACTTTTTGGCTTCTAATCATTCTATGATTCCATCCTGCCATTGTCTTTGACCTGTCAATCACCTGCGCTTCTCCACCCGTGACCTAGCCATGCTTCTCCATGTATTTTTCTGCTACTTTTCTCCTCATATTCCTTACTCCTAACATAGAGAAAATTTACACAATGCAAAAGGCTAACTGATGGGGCTGTTAATGCATGTTTGTATTTCCGTATCTTTGCATTTCACTCAAAGTGCTTTGATGCATTCTAAAAGGACACAAACAACATAACACCTCTAGGAAAACACGAAGAGACCATTACACGGACTAGCTTTTGATAACAAGGAAAACAGGCCTAGGTCAGATGCTGCAAGGCCTATACATAGAAGGTATTCATTTGTGGACCTGCGATTCTACATTTGGAATTGCACATGAGAGAACTATATGACATATATACTATACATTGCCATCTATATCCTACAAAGTAGCTGCAACATACAGACAACTGCAGTGACATCACAGCACAACCCAATCAGGAATAAGTGAAGACAGACACCAATAGAGCAAGAAGGAAACAAGAGTTTATATCAAATCGTTTACGCTGTATAACCGATTACTGCAAAAATCAACATTGTTAAGGATTTTAAAGAGGCGTCACACTCCAGACTACGACTCTTAATACAGGCCAGGGATGCAGCACACAATCAAACGCTTTTAGATTTATGAATTTGTAATCAGCTTTGAAAAGGCAGCCAACCCGTCTCACACCCCCCTTAACGTACACCCTGGGTCGCAATGGACCATGAACCAGGCTGGTGTGTAATAGTATAATATTTATTTATTTTTAATTGTGAATAAAAATCAAACACATTCAATATAGGGCAGCAATCACCAGTGGGGTGATAATGACACAAAAACATGATAGGATTCACTTAGTTTAGTCTTCTAACATAAGAGACACAATGCGCAATTGAAAGAAAGCTAAATTACTTTTGGGTAGTGCTTTTAAATGGCGCCACAGATAAGCATTCCCCCTGAAACACTCCCTCAAAACCCTGTTAACCAAATGTGTGAGTGTAGAGGAGTAGCAAGGAGTCAGGTATACTATGCAAAAATCGGATTGAAAATCCGACCTACCATCCCTGAATAGGAGGCACAAATCGGTTTGAGCTCCCTTGAAAACTTAGCAAATTGGCACTCAGAATTACTGAATGGGGATTTTACATGTGCTGTAGAATGAATAAGGCAATAATGAGTGTGGCTGTACTAAAGAATCACGAAAACTAACAAACTACAAGGCAAGGTATTACACAACAAGCATACAGTTTATAAAATCGACTTTGGGAAGGAAAAACAGTGCAGCAAAATCACACGTGGCAGGATTGCAATTGCTACGTTTCACGGGTTTAAAATAGCAAAACGGCTTCGAAATTGAACTAAACAGACCGAATGAAAAATCGGTTTTAATACTAAGGTACAAAGGCACTTCACAGGTATGATATGTAAGTGAAAGGGTAACTCTGGATGGATGACAGTATGGGATTCTTAAAGGGGAAGGAAAAATCGCCTTTTTAAAATGAAAGCAGTTGCACGGGGAAAATCGGTTTTAAAAGGAAAATGACAATTTTTACTGAGACTATATTATATTGGCTAGAAAAGAAGAACGCTGCCTGTGAAAAACATTACTTTGCAATTTTAACTCCTTTCAAGCTTTGTGTCTCTTTATATGTCAATTAATTAATTTATTCCAAATAGTACTAAGGACTTATACAACGGACTGAAATGATTTGGAAAGAATGGCGCTAACACGTGAAAATTAACACAGATTTTCCTAAGGACGGGATGCACAGAGGATTCTGACAATTTTAAGGATGTTGTTAGGGTATTTATAGGATTTCTATGGGATTCAACATAATACCAGGTAACAAAGCAAGAGATGCAGTTTTTTCCTTGGTTACTGAGGAAGGGAAATACTTACAACAAGCACTTGAATGGAATAATTTGGACAGCCAGCTGGGTCTTTGGACAGCGGAAGAGGGGTCTGGTCACAGCACAGCGGCAGCTCTCCTCTACGGATACAGCGGGGGAACCGGGGTATGGTCTCAATGGACAGTGGGTACATCGGCTGGATAAAGCAGGTAGCAGGATAATCCCAAAAGGGAGGTTCAGCCTGGGTAAGAGGTTCTGCCTAGATCTGCTATCAGCTACCCGGGCCTGGCACTGGAATCAGGAATCTTGCAGGGTGAATGTGGAATGTCTGGATCTCTGGATGTTGATTCATGAATGCTGGATTTTCTTGAATACTGGATTTTTGAATGTCAGATTTTTTAATGTTCTGACTCCCCCTAGGATTCCTCCTTATAAAGGCCGTATTTTTATGATATGGGCAGAACTAAGGTAGACCTACCTCTAAGAATCGGATAAGAATCGGATAGGTCAGCCTGTGAATGTCGCCACCTCCCTGTCAGCAGATTGGACTGAAGGAAGTGACTCTGTTTTAGTGTGTGTGTTTTTTTACAATGTGCTTTGTTCTACCAAAGTTACTTTTGCCAAAATCAGTTATGGAGCAAAACACTTATATTTGCAAATGTCATCATCAGGAAAATTTGATAGGCAGATTACAGATTTCACAAGGGACATTTCTGTCCAAACACCAAGTTTGTGCGATATTGTTCAGTCATTTGGACAATCTTTTGCCATTTCCATGGAAAGCATCTCACCTAAAATTCTACAATTGTCTACATATATACATATTATCACTGGGCATACTTTCATTAAGTTGCAAAACTCTACCACATACGCTTTCTCCAGAAATGACAATTTCCTGGTATTTGCATCCGCCACGTGTCAGAAGAACCTACAATGTCTTATTTTAATGGTGCAAATTGACATTTAAATGGTCATAATTTCACATTACTGTTTCTTTAGATTACTTAAATAAATGTCATGATGTGAAAGGTCTTTAAAATTAACTGGGCTAGCATTGTTTCCAAATATGGGCAGTCGTTCTAACCCCCAGCCAAATGACATGCTCTAGTCAGCTTTGCCCAGAGTTGCCATGGATTCACCTTTGATCTTTGGCAGTTGGAGCTGAGGAGTGGTGTCAGAGGATTTCACACCCCTGTGCCAGGGCAGTCCATTGTCTCATGCTGCAGCAGTGCCGCTCTGTCTGACGAGGTCGCCACATCCCACACCTTGGCCCCTTTCATGTGTTCAGGGGGCTGGTCCACTTGGGGAAGGTAATTCTGTTCCCAGAGGAGGCAGGTCCCTCTGACGTCAGTGCCTGCCAAACCTGTTCTGCTGGTCTCAAAGTTTTTCTTTTTTTTTCCCCTTTCTGTAAACAGAAACCAAGTCTTTTTGGGAGTACATATCATGTATATTTTAGAGCAAACCCACATCTTCCATCACATTCCTGTGCAAGTACAGGGCATCATTTTAACATTTAACTTTCAAAGGCATTTTCCTGCTTGGCAAAAGCACCATTTTACACGTGGGTTAATTTTTCTTTGATGTCACTCTACAAATGTGGTTTTGCCTCGCATCTTTATTCTGAACATTTCTAATAGACAGGAATCTGTTCCACACAAGGGTTCTTTGAAACTGACATAAGCAAGAGAGAGAGAGCTACTTGTGAAGAGTTTGCCTGTGTTATTTTGTTGCAAAAGTAAAACACTTGCCGTATGGCCTGGAGTGAATTTCTCTGCTACTTCACAGATTTGACTTGACACATAATGCCTTTCAGGGAGGACTGCCCTCCTTTGCTGGTGTATAACCTGAAGATTGATGGGCATGAATGTGTCTTATCAGCAAACAAACTGTGTAATGGTGAAAAAGATAGAAATATCAATAGTGTGCAGTCATTTTAAAAGCAGAACATTTTCTTTTTCCGTGGGGAGTTTTGAGCTTTCAGCATAGCAGCACTCCACCAGGCAGGTTTTGAAGTCTTCTTTTTGGTGCACATGAAGAAAATAACTGCAGCAACTCTGGTGTTCTATGCTTCATCTCGCCCCATATGTGCTCAACACCAGCACAGCCATTATTGTTGGTAACTGCTAAAACGCAGTTTGCCGATGTGGGGGGAGTTCCGCTTGGCTGGTAAATGTACCCCACAGATTCCCTCCTGCTTTCCTGAGACTTCTTGTGGAGGGAGAGTAGGGCAAATGGGGTTCATCTAGTGGAGTTCTTCTTTCATCTGGGAGCGGCATGCCAAGGTCTTCCTTTGGTCTTTTGTTGGAGAGTGCGGAGCGACACGCCCAGATCTTCCTTCTGTCTTTCGTTGGAGAGTGCGGAGCGACACCCCCTTCCCTTCCTTCCCTTTCCAGGTCTCTGGGGAGGTCGCCATCAGTCTAAGACGTAATGGAATTAGTATTCTAATAGGAGATAGATAAAGACAGATTTTAGAATCTTTCCCTGACTGTCTTCCCGGAAGGTTGACATCAGTGGCAGAAAACATATATTTACATTTAATAAAGTACTTGAACAATATCAGCAAAGAATAACTTAACAAGGCAACAACAGGATTGAACATTAACACCATAGTTCCATTACATATTTCGCAATAATACAGAAGAAAAGTACTCCCTGTTAGATAGATGTACCTATGGATCTACCTGTTCCCTTCTGCTTTTTCTTTTTCTTACTTCTTATTCTTCAGGTGTCTCCTTTATTTGGCTTTCCTTTGGCTCCTTAATAAGCTGCAAAGTGTGTCTGGGGGTGACAGCTTTTTTACTGATTAAAGTGGACCCATTTCTCTGATAACAGCTCTCCTTTGGGGATGCAGATCTTGTAGGGCCCAGCCTGGGATGGTGACCTCCTCTCACTTTTTGAACTTAAACTGCCTATGGTAGCAATTGGGCTGACCGGAAGGCTTTCTTTAGGATTGCCATGGCCCTGGGGGTTAACCTCCAGTCGGGCCCGGGCTTGGCAATTACTGGGATCTGAATTAATTTCGAGTCGGTTAAGGATATGACTGCCCATGTAAAATGCGGAGGGAACACCTCGCACGACCCAACAATTATGTTCTATGCTTTTATCAGGGATAGACATTTTTAGCATACAACTGCTAAGCAGAAGATGTTTGGAACTGGGAATTTCCAGACCTCATACCCACTGATAAACTGACTCAACAACGGGAAGGTTCTGGTCTTTTGGGATTTTCCTGAATAATGCTTCACTGATGAACCTTTCTTCGCTATTCAAGCCACCGCTGGCGAGAACAGACTCCCTCCCCTCATTTAACTGAATGGGGAGGAACAGCTGTTCGCCCTTCTTCTGAATCTCAGTCAGACTTGGGACAGGCTTTTCATCACTTTTGACTATAGGATTTGGGTTTTCAGATTGAGAATTGGTATCAAATTTCAAAGTATTTCCTTCCAGTCTGGAATGCCACATGAAACTGGAAGGAGGGTTGATTTTCAGGAATGGAGAAGAATTCCCATCACCAGTTTGTTGTCCTACAGCGATTACAGTAATGTCAGGTGTTTGCTTATTTTGATGATGAAACTCAATTTGATCCGATTTTTGTTCAACCATGTGGCATGTGCCATTTAAACTGACCTAGTTGCTGCTTTGTTTTAATTTTATTGGCCGGTTAGCCTGAGTCCAGAAGACCTTGTTCACACAGTCTATTAGGGGAGACAACCTGCGAAGGATGTCATTCCCTAATAGACAGGGGGTCCCCTCCGGGGTCATGACTATAACCGGGTGCTTGACCTTATGTCGCCCAATTTTTATTTCCAGATCTGCAGTCCCCTCAACGGGAATTTCATACCCGTCGAAGTTCTGGAGTTGTCCAGAAAGAGGGATGACAGGGATCTGGTGTCTCTCCTCCCTTCCTGAATTTAGCTGCTCAAAGGTCTTTTTAGAAAGAAGAGTGGCTTGGGATCCGGTGTCCACCAGTGCTAGAAATGCACATTGCCCTTGCACTTGGACGGGGGCGTATAATCTACCTGCTTTCTCCTTTAATGGGCAGGGTAATGGGCATTCTGAGCCTGCTGGGTGGCTAAATTCTTTATTTTGTACTCCAACACTGTGGGATTTTGGACAGTATCCTGTGTCGGAGTTTGGGAATCAGAAAGCAAAATTTGTCATTCTGATATTTGGGGAGTTTTGGGCTCCCCTTTCTCTCTGGATTCTGTGCTGTTCCCCATTCTTGGAGGAAGTCACCAGAAATTGTTTGGGTAGTTTGGGAATCCTCTTTTTCTGATGCAAGGCAGCACCCCCCTTCTTGGAGGCAGTCACCAAAATTGGTATGTGGTGGGTTTCCCTCCTTTTCTGATTCCGGACTGCACCCCCTTCTTTCTTGGAGGCAGTCACCAGAATTGGTTTGTAGGGATGATCCCTCCATCAATATTTTGTTTTCTGGATGACAATTCTGGGGTTCAGGGATGGGTGATTCTGCATCAGTCCCCACACCTACCCAGTCTAAATCCTATTCTCTTGGGACCCATTTTTCTTTGGGAAGAATTCCCATTAACTGGATAGCCCAGCCCCTTTGATGGGTAGCATTTACCCTCGAGATGGATGGGGATGCAGACCTTACTCATACATAAATAATAGAGCCGACTCAGGAAGTTGACAAAAAGGAAGACTGTTTTAATATCAATTATCTAAAACAGGGAGCATAACGAACATCAACGCAATTGCTTGATCTTCAAACTCAAAATACTTTAAGAAAAAACTGAGCTTTTATAAGCAATATGTGTCATCAATGACGTCTAAACCACATGTGTACTAACGTCATCCTATGTGGCAAACTACAAAAACCTAAGAGTAACAGGGATAGGTTGTTCGTGAACATCTAAGTATATAATCCATAATAGTATAAAAAAGTGTAGCTATGTGATTGGCTACTTAACATCAGGTGGGGCAACTAAGCCCTCCCCTTAAAAGGACTGCTATGAATATCACTAAATACACGATGTCCCATTGGTGTACACAACTCTAGGACCCCTAAATATGAAGGTCCTCTACAATTGGTTGGTACTCTACCCTCCTCAGTGTTTTTCCATCTACGTTAGCTGCAAATAGACTGGCCACGCAGGTGCTGGTGAGGCTGCCTTAACTTTAGCTTCCCACCAATTAGCATATCAATCTATCATCACCTCAGTGGTCTGCTGTCAATTAGGTCTTTGAAATTCGTCCTTGAGAGTGTTCTTGGCTCTGAGAAAATTAGGGAGTGAGAAGCACAATCTGGCTCCATGCACAGGTGTCACCATCTCGTTCATCCAACTTCAAGCTTCCATGTGATGAAAGACCATTAAATTGAGCCTTTTTGTGCATTTAAAATTACTTTCTAGTAGACTTCTGACGTCTCTCTTGTTATGTTTGTGCCTTCTGGACAGGAGGTTTGTTCTTTCACACTGTTTTGTATCCAAAGTCAGTTTACTCCAGTTTTGATAAGACCTTGGCTTCTTGGCTCATTCAGCCTCGTCTTTCGCTGAAACTCACTTGTAATTCAATTTCTGCTTTTTAACTGCGACACACTGATATGAGGCCTTTCCTACTGTCCAGCCTGCTATAATACGTTAATGGAAACATCTATAGTTCATTCATTCTTATATGTATACGTTGATGCTTGCCACAGTCTATTAACTATAAGCTTAGAGCTAGCTTCACGATTACTTTGCTGCTTCCGTTTCTTCTGCATCTGTGCACATGTAAAACAACTTGATATCTTCATCTTTTTTCTGTGGCATAAGCATCTTCACCTTGATCCCAAGATGCCACTTAACCTTGATACTTTCTTGATGCCTTATAGAATATCTGCATTTTCTGATCACTGCATCTCTTCTAAGTACGTCAGCTCAGCTTCATGTAACATATACTGGCAATGGTAAATAACATTACCATTCATCCTTGCCGCTTATTGGCTCTGCTTCTTCAGGGATTTCATTCAAATGACCATCATATTTTCTCGTATGTAGATATGGCTTTCTCAATGAGTACCTTGGCTCCCAGATTCTCTTAGGTACTGGCACTTTCACTGGTTCTGGACTGAGTCCATACTCTGCTCTTTGTTGATTCTGCTGTTCTGTGTACGTCACATACTTTGGCTTCTTATATATAGGTGAAATGGGCCGGATGGTTGAGGTGGGAGTACTTGGCTCCTCCTCTACACTCCCCCGTATGGATGATTCATTGACCCCTCTCACATCATCATTCACATCCAGACATCTTGGCTTGAAGACCAGCTTCTTTGGGACCCATATCTTTACGACTCCCTTCAGGCATCCTGCTGTTTTCACATGCTCATCTTTATTCCATGTCATGAGCTGGCATTGTGCATTCGGACTACAGTAGATCCACCTTCCCACATATTTCTTATGATTCTTCGGATACAGGAACTTTGTCCACTCAGGTGCATGAATACTGGCCTTCACAAAGTCTCTTATTTCTTCTTCATCTGTCAGGTTCTTAGTCTTCCATCCTGATTCAACATCAATCATAATCTTCATTCCTATTGCTTTCTTTGCTGTCTTCTTGCATTGTGAGATTATTATCTTGATCACACAAAATCTAAGCAATATCAATACGATCAGGGCTCCAAGAAACTTGAACATGTCTGCCATCCATTGTGGAATCCATGAGAACATTGATCCAAACCAACTGTCATCAGCAATGTCTTCAACTTCATCTATCATCTGACCATGAAGTTTCATCAGTATGCCTATGTCCTCTGTCAAGGTTCCATTCTCGTTGTCATGAGAAGGTATAAATGTGCAACATTATTCTCCGATTTTTGCACACACACCTCCATCTATTGCTGTAATAATATCCAGAACATATCTGTTCTGAAGAGTCATCAGTCTTATCGCTCTCATCTCTTCTCTGATTGCATTGAATCCTTTTATTGTAGTGTTAATTGTCTGCAGCAATTCCCATCTGGTGATTTGTAGCCACTTGGTATTTGCTCCAACTTGGATAGTTGGCATGAAGATCAACATAAATGCAGATGAAGTCTGGCTAAACAGCCTCTGCTCATATGGTATGGCATCGAAAGCTTCTACTGAATTAGCTGAGAAATAGATTTCTCTCTTCATCCTCTTCTTCAGCTCCACAGATCTCTTCTTCCTCAGGTGAGCATCTGCTTTCAGGAAATTGTCAATGTTCAAATCACTTTTTGGATCAACAAATAAGGAACATAAACATTCACCAGAGTGCATATTCCTTCCCAAACTACAGGCAATCTAATATAAGCTCTGGCTCCACAAGCCCAATAATGATCCATGATCACTGTGGTACCAATGTTCATCCTTGGTGCATCAAAGATTCTGTCACAGTTCTGATTTTCTCCAACTTTTCTAGTGCCATTATTTCTGAAGCACAGTTTTGAACTTTCCAATGGCACTATCTGCAGGGGTCCTCCTCTGTCTACGACCCATGCCAGTAGTTTGGCAATGCTCTTCCACAGGGGCTTACATTGCACCTGCACATTTCAAACAGTCAATTCAGGACTATCATACACCACCCATGCTCTGCAAATAACCACTCCTTCTTCCCATCCATCTGGAGACAACACAGTTCCCCAGATCTGCATTTGGCCTCTGTTCTTCCAGTGCTTGATGTTTTCCTCAGTTTTTCCTGGACTGTCAAGCTTATTGTTTACCTCCCATCTGATTTCAGCTCCTTTTACTCCAGGCTTCTCATATCTGAGCACATGTTTCTTTGTGTGTTCTCTGTCGCTTGTCTTTGTATCTTGCACATAGTCATCTTCATCTAGGTCTGTCCATTCAGTTGCCCATTTCATCAAGGCATCTCGTCCCATAAACTAGCCTCTGGTTTTGCAAAGCGCTCTATGTGAAAGACAATGAGCTGTCCGAACGTCTATTTCAATAGCTATGAATATTTTAGACTTTCCCGTACTTTATGGCAGGAGTCTACACAAAAAGCATTCCTCATTCGAGGTCCTTCTTCCTACTGTTTTCATATGCTCGTACCAAGTGTTATTTCCCAAATGAGCTGTACTGTCCAGGTAATCATTTAGCTCGAAATCATCTTCTTGAGCATTTCTTTTAGTTCTCATTCTTCTCATCTGTCTTTTCATAATCATATAATGTAGTGTACCAGCATAAACTTTCGTTCTGGATCGATCATAGGCACATTTATCAATGGACGGGGTACCTCTGTCAATGTTCCCTGTGTAGAAGAAAGTTCAGAACGTCTCATCTGCTCAGCAACCCATTTAGGCACTCGAATGTCTCGCAAAAACTCCATGTATGTCTGCTTTCTAGGGATTACCTTTGGGTCATTTATCACAGGACCAAGTGTTTTTGCATGCATTGTCTGCATAGGCACTTTGTCTGGCAACCTTTGGTCTTGCCCATCTTGCCAACCCTGCTTTTTGTGTCCAAACAGAATTTCTACAACCTTTCTTGCATGTGAGTGATTGCTAATGGCACTTATCTCAGGCACAACTAATTGGTCTTTCTTCTTTGGAACAGGAATAACTACATAGGGTCTTGGGTGCCTGTTAGTTGCCACAATTGCTCTTTCCTCTTGTTCAGGAAGAGTTACTGGAGTCTTAGCTCCATGTATATCGAGGTACTAGGATGTGCAAACTGTGAGTGAAAGCAATATGATTATGAACAAAATGCAACCATAAATAAGGCAAAGGTATGTTGTCCTACAACATCTAGTCTGTGGACATCTTGGATGCCTTTCCACATTGGGTATCACAAAGTTACTATTTATGCTGCCCATCGTTATACATCAGCATTATGCACTCCTTCTGGCAACTGCTGTCTTGCCTCAGCGATTTCCCATCCTCGATTCACTGTCTGCTTATTGGACGATATGAACAACCTCTTTCTGGAGCCAGTTTTTTACCACATGAAATATGAATGTCTCCAGCAAGAAGAAAACTGCTCTTCAGTATATCTAGACCAGTACAACGATATACACCAGCTCCCAATCAACTCCTCGAATCTGCTTTAGTGCAGATGACATGATGGACCTTCTTTCAGCATGAAACAAGAGTTTATTTTTATCAGCACCCTTTCGATCTGTCCCTCGAAGGAAAATTTCACACCATCGTCCTGTGGGTTCTCTCAGAGTATAAGCTCACTTGTGATAATTCCGTTCAAAATAACATTCAAATTTTCAGTGTTTCTAGGATCCCTCAGGAAAGTGAGCACATCCATATGCCAACAAGGTGTGGGTATTCTCCTTTATTAGACAAAAGAAAACCCTTCTAACAAGTCTGCGTGCAGCATCGGGTTATAGGGGCATTTGTGCTATCCCCACTGTACTCGGGTAGCTGCAACACTTGCTCGATGATTGCTGCAAGTAGTCTCCTTACAAATGGGCCATTTTTAGGATCTTTTAAAAAAAGTATAAATGCTAGAAGTTCTCCCCACAATTGCCCCACAATTGCTGGATATGAATGCAGCAAATAGAGAAAAACTTTGAAAATGATCATTGAAACGTTGTCATTGGATAACACCATGGGCAAATCCATACAAGAACTCGGTGTTGAAAGAGGTCGGGATACACTCTTTTCCAGTTTACAAAGCCACGATCAGAGTCTGGCATATTTATTTTCTTATCAAGGCTTAAGCATGCCTCAGTCCAAAGTTTTTTTTAAACAAAACCAAACGAGGTACCCACGCTGTTGACGGTCCTAATTTCTGTCAGTTATTTTGGTTAAATCTCCATATTAATAAATATAATGTGCTTTCAGTCGTGAAAAAGGAAACCAAAGAAAAGTCTTATGTGTACAAACAATAAATGTATTATTCAAAACACATTTTGTTATTCAAATCGCTTTTTACAAAAGTTAAATACGGATATTCAAAAAAAGGAAAAGACATAAAACATAGCATTCCTCATATATAGATAAATTCATAAAGAACGGTTAATTCATCAAGGAGCAATCTGGATAGTTTTCAATAACTTAATTGATGAAAATATCCTAGCAGGAAGCAAATTGTTCCTACAGAATAGGTACTACCAGGGTGTATAAAAAATTACCCTGGTAGATAAAAGAGAAATTATTCAATCAACTGAGTTTATGTGGTTATCTGCCCAAAGTTTTTACAAGCTCCTCTGTGGCTCAAACAAACAATTTTCTTTCATCCTGAAATGACAACACAGAGTGTTAACATCACCTTTTCTTCACTTCACTCTTTCAAAGAAAGCTTAAAAGAGTCTCCCGAACCAAGCCACAGTCCAACAAAGCCTTTATCTTTCTACTTTAAAGCTTCTGCATCCTTCTTCCTCATCATAGATCTTGTCTGCACGTTCTGTGATTCTTCCCCAAAGCTTGTACTTCCTTCTCGTTGGGGTACACAGGTCAGAGAGGGTTTTCCAGCAACTATCTTAGTATCACCAAGGAATACCCAAGCACGTCTGCCCTACACTTTGACAGCAGACGGCGTGATGTCTTCCACAATGAACGGACCTTTGAAACGGGGTTCATCCCACCTCTTCCTTGTGCGGTTCCGAATTAAGACCTCATCTCTGGCGAAAAGTTGGGGAAGACGAAATTCTTGAGATTTATTTGTTGAAGCATCTCCTTCTGTGTTCTGTACTGCCCTGTACCCTTGTTGCTGCAACTGTCCTGAAATGAGAGAAATACTGCAAGTCATACAGTTCAAATAATCACACTTTTCCATTCCAAACAAATCTGCAGTTGGCTGAGCATCACTTCTAACTCTGGCTGGAGGCATTAAAGGTGTTCTTATACGCCTCCCAGTCACAGATGTGTGAGGTGTGAAATGGTGGACAGAACTTGGTTGGTTCCTTAAAGCATATAATGTCAGTGGTAGGCAATGCAACCACCCTTTCTTCAGAGTAAGCTTCAACTTGGCTATCCTTTCCTTAAGGAAGCCATTGAGCCTCTCACAGATCCCATTTCCTTGCAGATGATCAGCCAAGGAAAACTTGTGCTTTATACCAAGCAACAAGCTGATCTGTTCAAATGTCTGATTTAGAAAGTGCGGGCCATTGTCCGATCATATTACTTCACATACTCCCCATCTGGGAAACACTTCTCACACAAGAAATATTGCTGCACAGGTGGAATCTGGGTGTGTATAGAGACCTGCCTCAATCCACCCTGAAAAGGGACATACCGCAACAATCATGTATCTATATCCATTACATACTTGGATCATATCGACAGAGTTGATATGTAAATGCTGAAAGGGACCAGTGGGTCTCGGAATAACCCCCTAACTTAACTGTGCACAGTGTATGCCCAGACATGAATTGTTGACAAACTATACAGTTTGTCATAAAAAATGCAACATGCACTAACAGATTTGGTATGAACCAATCTTCAGCTATCGTTGCAGCAAGATTCTCCCTAGTTGTGTGTAAGGGTAGTGTATCTGCTCCAGCACCACCCTTAATAAGGCTACAGACATCCCAGATAAAGCTACAGACATCTCAGGTTTACTAGTGCTGTCTTGTCGCCACAATGCTTCAGAGGGGTTTAAAGAACACCCTTTTGTGCCCATAAATCCTTCTCATCTTGAGATGCTTCCCCCTGAACCTCCATAAGCTGTGTTCTCGAGAAATTATTATATTTCTCAGCCACATTCATCAACTCAACCATTTTCTCGTTCACATTTCAAAGGACAATATATTTTCTGAACATGCAGCGTTTTTTGCTTCATCATCTGCTGCTTGGTTTCCACAAGAGATAAAATCTGCCCTTTTAGTGTGAGCTGCGCATTTAATGACTGTGATGGCCACTGGGAGTTGCAATGCCTTAATAAGCCTGTCCAATAAGGCAGCGTGCTGTACTGGTGTGCCATCTCCTTGGAGGGAGCCCCTCCTTTTCCAACGTGCTTATCCTGGGTGCACAGTTGACGTCACATAGGCAGAGTCGCTGTACACTGTTACTTCCTGGTCTGCATGATTCCTGAGCACGACAATCAGTGCCACTAATTCTGCAGCCTGTGCTGAATAGTGATATGGTAGTCATACACTTATCAATGTCTGAAACTCCCCATTGGCTGTGTGTTTTACCACAGCGGCACCTGTATATCTCTGCCCATCATTTTGATCGATTCATGAAGAATCATCAATGAATACAAGTTCTCCACCTGTCTAAGCGTTATCTTTTATCCTAGGGATTTCATCATAGAACTCTTCATAGTTCGGACAATCATGCACATGCTCATCCTCTGTCAGTGGTTCAGTTACAAACATGGCAGGATTCACTACTCTGCATCAAACTATTTTGATTGCTGGTTTCGATATGACCACCTCATAGGCAGAAGCCATTTGAGAAGTCAACGTGCCTTTTGGTTTCTCTAGAATAGCAAATAGTGCGTGCTCTACAAATAACATCATGGAGCATCCCATCACTATGCTTGCAGCTTTCTCTATAGTGAATGCAGCGGCAGCAAAAAACTGTTTGCACGGAAAGTGACCTCTCATTACTGGGTCTAAAATCCCACTGTAATATGCAAGGGGCTTGTACCCAAATGTGGTTCTCTGTGTGAGGACTGCTGTCATAACATTGCCATCAGTGTGCGAGAATAAAAATAATTCCTCAGCATAATTAGGAATCCCTAAAACTGGATCTGTACAAATTGCTTTTTTCTGCCTTCAAATGCTTCCTCCATTTCCTCACTCCACCCAATTTTATCCTGTGTTGCTTGTGCTTTCTTTAAGGCCTGTAATAAGGGTGTTCTATATGAGCGTAATCAAAGACCCATGCTCTAACATAATTACATAATCCCAAAAATCTCTGGATGTGTTTTATTGTGTGTGGCTTTGCAGTTTTCAAAATAGCCTTAGCTCTCTCAGGAGTAACCTTCTTTCCTTCATGCGAAATCAATTGTCCAATGTGCAATACTTCTTGTTGACAATACAGTAACTTTTCCTTGTCTACTTTAGATCCTTTGTCAGCAAGTATTATCATTAGCTGAACAGAATTGTGTCTGCATTCTTCCTCTGAAGTGCTGCAAACTAAAATGTCATCCACGTATTACAGAACAACACTTTCCAATTCAATATTGCTCAAGTCCATCTGCAGGATCCTATTGAAAATTGATGGAGACTCACAATACATCTGAGACAAACGAGTGCTTTTCAGTCGTGTTTGTCTTCAGGTAAATGACGTTAGATCCTAAAAATCTTTGTGCAATGGGATTGAGAAAAACACATTTTTCAAGTCAATCAGTTGAATATCACGCTCCAAATGGTATATTATATAGAATTGTAGACAGGTTAGGAACTAAAGGGAACTCGGCTTCTACAATTTGGTTTATCAGCCTTAAATCTTGAATTAGTCTCCAAGACCCCACCCTTAGATTTTTTGATAGGGTACCCCGCAGAATTACATGGTGACTCTGATGTCACCAAGATGCCCTGTTCCATCATGGCGGAAATTGTTTTGAAAATACCTCCATCTGCCTCTTGAGACATGGGATACTGTCGTGCTCTGGGTAAAATTGCTCCTGGTTTCAGTTTAATCTTTACTTCTCCGACCTCCTTCAATAGGCCTACGTCATAAGGGCCTGTGGTCCATAATGAAGCTGGCACTTTTGCCATGTCTTCATCAAAATACTCAGGACGTTGTTGTGCTATCATCATTTTCTGAGGTACCTCTTGTTTAATTACTTTTACCCAATAAATAATATTCATCTCAAATATTATTTCGTCATCTGATGGATGATCGTCAAATAGGTCCTCACCAGTGACGTCAGTCAATCTGTAACTTTCTCCAATGGCAATTATTGCACACCATTGTCTGCCTTTGTCATCATTCCCATCAAGCAAAGCCATTTCGCCTCGTACTATGGCTGCTTGCAAATTTAAGGGGAACACTTGCCCTTCTTCTTCAGGCATAGGTATCTTTGGTCTAAACAAAAAATCATCAGGTATTTTCATTAGTCTGCCCTCCAAGCCTGGCAGATATGCCAATAAAACACGTACTCCATAATAAAAAACCTATGGTTCTAAAGGTATTACTCTCATGGCTATTTGTCCTGCCAATGCTCTAATGATTTCACACACGTTTAAATAATGCATTTCTGGTGTTTAGAATACTATGCCTTCATCGGTATTAGAGATTGTCATATTAAGCTTTGTCATCAAATCTCGACCCAAGATATTGACAGGTGTCTGCCTCGAATATAGCAACGGCACCATCATATAGCATTCTCCAATAGAGACTGCTAATTTTTCTGTCAAAGGAACTCTGTTGTAGTTCCTGAAAAGCCTTGAGTATTCATGGCAGTGCCAGACATTAAAAACTTTCCCTTACGTATATATGAGCGCGTTGCACCCGTGTCTACTAAAAACAAAAATTGTTTGCCCCCTATAGTTATGTCTACCCTTGGTTCCTCATGAGGATTCGGCATCACAGATAGGACTGAACACATCTAGTCTCCCAGTGAGCTGGCCTATTATGGGTACATACTCATTCGTTACCTGAAAACGGAATCCCTCCTCCAACAGTGACACTCCCTATCCTAGGCGTCATTAACTGTCCTGTACTTTTCCTCTGCTGAATTTGCATGGGTGCATGCTGCGACTGCCCTTGTGGCAGAGCCACTGCTACTTGCTGTGTCTGCAAGCCTTATTGCACTCTCGGTGCTTGCTGCTGCTGCATCGTTTGATTATGAGCAAACCCATCATTGTACTGCTGTAAATATGCGGACGGTTTTGGGATCCCCCCTCTTGAAAACTGGTCATTTTTCACAAACCCTTGACTTCTACACATCCAAGCAAAATGCCCTGCCATCCCGCATGTCCAACAAATAGGTGGCCTCCTAATTTGCCCATTCTGCATGTTCTGACCATCATTCTGCATATTTTGAAACCCACCTTGGTTATTTTAAAAGCTTCGCCGATTGTTCTGCCAATTTCCTTGATTACTCTGAAAACCTCTTCCTCAAAATCCAACCCTTCTGTGCGGAGCAAACACATTATACTGTGGTCAAACTGCCTTTGGTTATTCACCTGCAGCATATTTGCAATCTGCTGTGAATTCGATCCGTCTACACTCAACATTGCCCCTTCAATGGCATATTTAGATCGTTTTTTCTGCACCAATTTTGCCTCCTCGCCTTTCTGGGAATCGTCTTTTTTGTGATTCTTTTCCTGCAAGAGCCTACACTAGTGCGCAATGGTCAGCTGAATTTCTGACCATGGTTTGGCGTCTATTCCCATTAACTTCTTGAGCTGCTTCTATACAGGTTCTGGCAGCCCCTGGAATAATATATAACAGAACACAGGTATAGATTTTCCCCAAGATTCACGCATTTCCAGGATCCACTGCTCTTGAAAATTCTGAATGTAAACATTCGTATTATCTCCGTCTTTCATCTTTTTTCGTCATTATAGCTCCCATATCGGATGTGTCTGGATACAGTACTCTAAGCGCTTTCCAAACTGCTGCCCTAGAAGTTATTAAACGGTGTTCCATCATGAGCAGTGTTGACCGTAGCTACACCAGCATACCCTGCTCTCGTCCATACATCATCAGCTCTCTCACCAAGGATGGCGATTAGGAGACCCTTAATGTCCCCTATAGACAACATGTTTCCTCTTGTCATTTTATCTAGCTCGTGTATCCATTTCCCAGTACCCAAATTTAAACTGGGGAGTTTACACCTCAAGTTATCCCTGTCCATCTGGGGCCACGGTATATACTGTGGTCTGGCCCCTACCTTCTCTTACAAGGGAAACTGTGACGCTCCAAACTCTTTTTTGTCTCTCATCATTTGTCTATCTACTTCAGGAATGATATTGCCACATCGCCTTCTACCTGGGAGCAATCTCAGTCTGCTCACATAAGGCTGTGACTCCCCCCTCTCATCATGGAGTTGCCCCCTGCGTTGATCTAATCGTATCAGTAGTTCTGATGTCCCAGTTATGGGTACATTTAAATCTTACCATCTGACTTCTTTCTCCATTGAGAGACATCCCTCAGGACCACATACGTTCTCTCTCTCGTCCCCATGGAAGGTTTCTCTGTCTTCATCTGACATTTCCTGTGCCCAACTCGTGCAACTTCTCTCCTCACCATCTTTGCTCAGAGTCAGTCTAAAGACAGCTCCTTTGGCCTCATACTACATGAGGCTCCCTCTGTATCACATAACTGAGTACTCTCAAGTCGATAATTTTTTTCCTTCGCCTTCAAGCTTTTTTGAGCTTTCATGTCATAATAGACTTTGTCGATCGCTTCCCCAATGCTCCTAGAGTCAAACCCGTCTTCTAGATTTACTCTAGATGGGCCTGGCCATGACTCGTATTCTGGGAAGAATAACTCTATGTCCTCCCATGCTACTTCTGGCTCAGGATCTCTTATATACCCATCGTCTTTCTTGCTTTCGTCTCCTGTTTCAGTTGGGGCGGGGGAGCAGTGGGCTCCTTAACCCCTCTCTGCATACATTAAGTATCCAATCTATAGGAGGTGGTTCATCTCGCTCTATTTGGTACATTTTCCAAAGCTGTAAACTAGCTAATCGCTTTTCTAGTTTCTTTCCTGCAGATATGTCGTCATATGCTGCAGAACTGCTTTCGATAATGATCCTCCCAGAGGCCACGGCATAAACATTTTATCTGCGGTTCCTTTAACCCATTCCACACTGTACTGTCTGAGCTTATGTGCATGCTTCAGCAACTGCTTGCAGAGATGCACAAGTGGAGTAAAATCCTCCATTCTCAACTCGTCTACTCTTAACTTTGTATAACACTCGTTTATTTTTAATCACAGATTTAAAACTACACATTTCATAAGAATAATATAATATGAGCGATCACCAATCGCCGCAAGCTCCAATCCCACTAATCACAATTGTTACTTTAATCTTGATAAAAACAACCATCAGATTCAATTCTAATCAATTAACACATTTTTTCCACTTATGACGTCATCGTTCACAAAAACACATAAAACAAACAGACAGACTCAACCGGTTACATACATTTTTTACGATCCCCTTCTTAAGACTCGTCTTTCCCCCTAAAAATACTTTGAATGAAGTGTAAGTTACCCCTTTGCAACTGTCTTTAATCGGGACCATCTCCTAATGTTCCGCTATGGGACTCTGGGTTCAAACTTCCTCTGTTATGTTGCAATAAACGCAGGCCAGGGCGTACCCTCTTATAGTAGCTTCTCTCATGATTATACATATTGATCGGCCACTCTCGGGCCACTCTCGGGTCAATGTCTCATTCCCCACATATATATTACACATATATATTACACGCTCCATTACTATCTATTTTTTTCTTCGCTCATCACCCATGCTTTTGTCAACTCACTCAATTGTTTTACTCACTGATATCATCTTTTCTTCTTCTGCCTCTCGGGATCGTCTGCCTTTTTTATCGCCTCTGCCACCTTCCGATCGATCCGCTTCGCGTAGATGTAGGAGGGGACCCGTCCCACCCGGTCTTGCAAGACACTTTTTGGATTTTACACTAACCACTATCTACGGGGAGCTTCACGTCCTTTCAGCCGAATGGCAAAGGTCGTCAGATATTGCCGAAACTCTAAAGTTTACTCAGATCGATGGCTCTCTAACCATCCTCTCTCTGATACTAAGTGAACTTGATAGTCCAGCCCCTTTGATGAGTAGCAATTACCCTCGAGATGTATGGGGATGCAGACCTTACTCATACATCAATAATAGAGCCGACTCAGGAAGTTGACAAAAAGGAAGACTGTTTTAATATCCATTATCTAAAACAGGGAGCATGACAAACATCAACGCAATCGCTCGATCTTCAAACTCAAAATATTTTAAGAAAAAAACAGGGCTTTTATACGCAATATGTGTCATCAATGACGTCTAAACCACATCTGTACTAACATCATCCTACATGGTAAACTACAAAAACCTAAGAGTAACGGGATAGGTTATTTGTGACCATCTAAGTACATAATCCATACTAGTCTAAAAAAGTGTAGCTATGTGATTTTTACTTAACATTAGGTGGGGCAACTAAGCCCTCCCCTTAAATGACCACTATGAACGTCACTAAATACATGACTTCCCATTGGTGTACACAACTATAGGACCCCTAAATATGCAATTGGTTGGCACTCCACCCTCCTCAGTGTTTTTCCATCTACTTTAGCAGCAAACAGACTGGCCACACAGGTTCTGGTGAGGTCGCCTTAACATTAGCTTCCCACCAATTAGCATATCAATCCATCATCACCTCAGTGGCCTGCTGTCAATTAGGCCTTTGAAATTCATCCTTCAGAGTGGTCTTAGCTCTGAGAAAATTACGGAGTGAGAAGCACAGTCTGCCTCCATGCGTAGGTGCCACCATCTTGTTCATCCAACTTCAAGCTTCCATGTGACTAAAGACCATATAATCGAGCCTTTTCGTGCATTTAATATTATTTTCTATAAGACCTGTGACCTCTTCCTTGTTATGTTCGTGCCTTCGGAACAGGAGGTTTGTTCTTTCACACAATTTGTATTCAAAGTCAGTTTACTCCAGTTTTGATAAGACCTTGCTTCTTGGTTCGTTCAGCCTCGCCTTTCACTGGAACTCACTTGTAATTAAATTTCTGCTTTTTAACTGCGACACACTGAAATTAGGCCTTTGCTACTGTCCAGCCTGCTGTAACACTGTATAGTTCATTCTTTCCTATATGTATACGTTGGCGCTTGCCGCAGTCTATTAACTATGAGCTTTGAGCTAGCTTCACAATTACTTTGCTACTTGCGTTTCTTCTGCATCTGTACACGTGTAAAGTAAAACAACTTGATATCTTCATCTTTTTCTGTGGCATAAGCTTCTTCACCTTTATCCCAAGATGTCACTTATCCTTGATACATTCTTGATGCCTTATAGAATATCTGCATTCTCTGATCACTGCGTCTCTTCTAAGTACGTCATCTCAGCATCATGTAACATAGTCTGGCAATGGTAAATAACATTAACATTCATCCTTGCCGCTTATTGGCTCTGCTTCTTCAGGGATTTCATTGAAATGACCATCATATTTTCTTGTATGTAGCTATGGCTTTCTCAATGGGTACCTTGGCTCGCAGATTCTCTTAGGTACTGGCACTTTCACTGGACTAGTCTCTGGAGAGTCCATACTCTGCTCTTTGTTGATTCATCTGTTCTGTGTACGTCACATACTCTGGCTTCCAATCTATAGGTAAAATGTGTGGGATGGTTGAGGTGGGGGTACTTGGCCCCCCTCTAAACCCCCTCCCTGAAGGAGAAGATTTTCTTCCCAGAATCCTCCAATGATTCTTCTCCTTCAAACTGGAGGACACGGACTTCCTCCACAAAATGGGCCTTTTTGATTTCTTTGTGTCTCCTACCCACCCTCTGTTCCCTGGGTTGCTGATTTTCGGGGCAAGAGATTTTAGTTCCGGTTCCACGTTGTCCAGGGGCTTTTCATGGGTGAGGATGAAAGCTTCCTCTAGGGCTTTGCACCCCCCTTCTTCCCATGCCTCCTCCTCTGGAACCAGTGGGTTGTCAGGGTTCTCTCCCCGTCATTGTTCCGGGGTGCCAGACCGTTAGTTTGAGGGGTTTTGAGCTGCCATGTTCATCTGAGGGTTCGGCTGAGCCCTCAAAATGTGACTCAGATCGTGAGTGAGGTTCTGGACCTGGTGCTCTAGTTGGGACACTCCCTCCGGCAGGCACGGGGGTCTTTGATCAAACCTAGGTTGTTCTCGGGAAGAGTACCCTGGGTACTGGTGATTCCCTTGGTAACCCTCCATCCTTGGCCTCCCCTCTCCCAGATTGGGTGGTCTGGACTCCTGAAAGTGGAGAGAGAAGGGAAGGTTGTCCTACAGGTTGCGGTTTGGAAGGTACTGGGGGAAGAAACATAACCCAGGATTTGGAGGATTACTGCCCTTCTGAGGGAAGTTAGGAGGGACGTTTTCTGGAGCAGTACTCACCTTGTTGGATACCCCACTTGGGCCGTGGGAATCCACATGTACCCCAAGATAGGTCTATTGGCCTTATATCTAGGATTGATATAATTTGCATAGTTAGAGGTCACGTTGGTGGGGTTACCTACCTGACTACCACCTGCTGCTGATTTATCAAAAGACTTTTTTTGCCTCTGAATTGGCTGGTTTTTGGGAAGGTGTATTCCTAGGCCCCCCCATTTCTAGGTCCAAAATGGGGGCAACCTTCACCTCCGCCACCTTAGCAGCAGTGGGAGTGTTGGTTGGTTTGTGTTTTTTTCTTTGATTTTTGCTTTCTGCAGGTTTTTGGAGCACATTGATCTGGGTAGCCTGCTCTACTACCCAGTCCAGGGTCCTGTTGTCATGAAAATCACTCACCAGCTGGGTCATTATATATTTTGGGAGTGCGTGAAAATATGTGGTTAGAAATTCTGCACTATTCGTACGCACCCGCCTGGTAGTTTGCGCAAAGGCACGTTTCAGCTCCTGCACAAATTCTCTTGGGGCCTGATCCTCTCCGCACTGCAGATTGTAGGCCGCTTTGCGGACCTCCTGGAGGGTTCTGTGGCAGAAAAAGTGCTTCAAGATGGCTGTCTTATAGGTGGACCATCTTGAATGGTTTTGGTCTTCCAGTCCAGCAAAGAAGCTGGAGTACTCCGGAGAGAACATTCATTTGGCATAGTCTATGCAATTCTGGCTATTTTTGATCTTAAAAGTGTCCATCATGTGTTCATATAACTCCAGATGCCCCCAGACAGAATATCTAGCATTTTTGTGGTATAGGGTTATAAAATTCCTAATAGCCTTAATCTGCCTAATGGGGTCTTTCACTAGAGCTCTCTTTTTTATGTTTTTTATTTTTGTATTTGTTTTAGTTGAATTAACAACTTTTCAAATACATTTTCATTGATTATCATTCTCACATTACAATATCAAAAATTACAAAATTACAATATGGATACATAAAACCTAACATAGCATCAATAAAAGCAAACAAGACAATAAAAGTAGTATACATGTTAACATTCAACAGCTTCTCAACAAACATAAAGATATTCATACATTCTACAACTGAGTCACCCTCTAAATGATCATTCTTTACAAACAGGTAGAATAATTTCAAGATATTGGACCATGGCTATTTGTACAGTTGGTTGTGGATTTGAGAACAAAAATTGCCATATTTGGTCACTACTCATATGTCTTTGTATGGAGATCACTGTCTTAAAGCACTTTTCTCGTACCACTATTAAAGCAGTACACTCTACTACTAATTATTGTAGGGTTTTCTTTTGGTTCACATTCATGCAATATCGACAATAGTTTTGCTCAGGTAACACCATTTTCCTTTTGCATAATACTTCTTGTGTGTTCCATAGGTTTAGTCTAAACCTCAAAAATGTTTCACGTATGTAAGGGCAAGGGCATTTCACCAGATATTCCGCCATACTCCATACCTCTTAGTGCCAAACAAAAGAATACTGAAATCTTTGTATCAAGCACAATTTGTTGGCCAAATCAAATTGATAAATGTTTGTTTTCGCCCAATCCGGGTTAGTCACCAGCAACTCAATTGTTACATCCGCATCTGCTAAACTGTTCAAAGCATGATTACTCCACATAACTGGAAACTTGTTTTTAGACGAAAGTAAGTAGTGTGCTGTTACTTCTAAGATGCCCAGAGTTTTTAATCCCATCAGACATTTACGGAGTGAAGCACACGGTTTCCAAGTCACCTGCGAATATAATCACAAGAGACCAAGTTCATGGCGTATCAATGCTTTTGGCGTGCTATTGGGTAGTTGCAATATTTGTTTCCAATAATTAGACTTGAGTGAGTCCCAAAATTCACACCTTTTTGATAAGGTGCCCTCTACACAGTACAACATGATGGATATAACTTTAATCTTATAAAACAAAACAATTTGTTTCAAAGAGAATTTCCCAAATTTTTTGTTCAGTATCTTAGTTTGAGATGTTAGGTTCTGAAGTCTATTTTTCAATTCCAATGCATCCTGCTGCAGGGATTTCATATGCGGAATAGTTACACCCAAATATTTATATTGGGGGTCAATGAGTAATTTACAATCCTGTAAATGCCACACATGCTTACATTTTCTCGAACAAACTGTGTGTGTTACTACAAACAACAATTTGTGTTTCAATTGTATACATTTCTAGATTATTGAGTTGCACATGTGAGCCTAATCACTGCAACATGCATTGGAGGCCCTTGGGAGTTTGAGAAAGGAGCACCAAATCATCTCCATATAGAAGATAAGGGATGTTTTGGTCTCCTAATCTCGGGGGTTCACCATTGCAGTTTGTAAACACTGCTCCCATATCCAATATGAAAACATTAAACCAAAACGAAGCTAGAGCACAACCCTGCTTCAGGCCTCTTTGAGTAGTGATTGTGGGAGATAATTTGCCATCGAGGGTAACTCGCACTTGCATAATCATGTTCGTATGAAGCAGCATTATCAGAGAAATCAGGGATTTGGGGCATTCATGCTGTTTTAGCTGATCATGCAACAAGACCCTACCTACCGAATCAAAAGCGGCTCTGAATCAATGAAGCCCAGATATATAGCGATTGACCCCTTGATGCATATTGTGATTGAATCATCGTTAGGGTCAGTATATTTGGTATGCTACCCAAGCCTTTCACGAATCCCGATTGTAGGGGGTCAAGTAATTTTTTTGCTGTAACCCATGTTTGTAACTCTTTCAGGATTAATCTACAAAAGATTTTTCCTGTTGCATCTAAAAGTGAAATGGGCCGGTAACTAGTTGGAGATTGCCGGTCCCCTTTTTTGTAGATCGGTACCGTGGAGGCTTGGGTCCATGTCCTAGGTAACGTCTGGGTCAAATTAACCGCTGAAAAAATCTCATACAGTATGGATGACCACATTTCAGGATTCGCTTCAAGGCATAATTGAATAGACCATCCGGCCCAACTGCTTTGGAGTTGCTAGATGTTATAATGAGATGTAAAATATCAGATTGGTCAAACGCTAGATGGAAAGTAATTGGAATCTTTAATTGTTCCAGGGTTCCACTGTCCTTAACGGGCACATATAATTGCGTAAAATAATTCACCAATGAGTGTGTGTTCACCGAAGATGGTTGCATTACAATTTGAGGACCTGCTATTAAGCAATTTATTACGGCCCACATTCTCAATATATTTCTACTAGCCAAGATTTTTAGCATATTGGCACCATCTTGTTGGTACATGTGTGCCCTGTACCCCTTGATCCAATTTCTATAGCTAGCTCTTATCAGTTTTGATGATTCCGTTCTGATGGCAGGAGGACAATGTACAAGCTGCCTCAATTTTGAGCGATACTGCGATTTTCTGACTCGAACCACATTATCTTAATTATGCAGATGGCGTAATTGTGGCTTGATGTTTGTTTTCCCCTGTTGCAGTACCTGAATTACATCACAGTATACTATCCCCATGTTTTCCAAATTGGAGTGATTGCTTGTCCCTCCTTGGATTAGCAGTCGGATGAAGTATACCAAATTGTCCTCCAACCATCAGAGACGATTTCCACCAACGTTCACCACCATACAACCATGTTCATATTCCTTTTGGGAGCCCTCAATTGCTACCCAGGCCCCCCATTCAGCAGTGGGATGTTATGATTGCTCAATTCGGTCTCTACCACACAGAAGTTCTTCATGGATAACCACAAAGCTGAGTTCACATATATGTAATCTATTATCAATGTGCTTTTACCCTTGCGCCATGTTACAACTGGCAGATTATCTAAGGCACCATTGAGCATAAATAGACTTCTGGACTCAACCAGAGAATTCCATTTCAACCTTCTTTCTTTGTGCCGGTATTGTATTTTTGCCATACAGTTTAGATTGAAATCCCCAGCTATCACAAGAAACTTAACATTGTGGTCTTCTGATATCATGTCCAGCAAGGCATTTAGATCTCTAAAAAACACATAGTCCGATAATGCTATTGGATTCCAGTATATGTTTAGGATTGCATATTCTTCTTTAAGACACACCCATTTAACCAACAACATATACTTATTTGGGGCGGCCCAGAATTTAGATGACAGACCCTTCCCCAATTTCACAGCTGTCTGCAGTGTTGATTTAGATGCAGGATTTATATGGATTTCATGACTGTCCCACGTTGGCGGGATAGAAAGCCACGTCTTTTGAAAGAGGACTATGCCATATTTAGTAACATTACTTTTATAATTGTTAAGTAGGTGCTTGAATCCCCTTGTATTCCAATTTAGGAGGGACAATTGACCACCCTCCACCTCTAGTTAATTCTGATTGTTCTGAAACTGGCATTTACAATGCATATTGCTTTGTTGGGGCTTTTTCGCAAACATTGTTCTAGTAGAGATTTGTTTCAAAAGGACCCCTTGTTTGATATCCCTGTGTTGGTCAGGCCCCATTCCTGATTCAAGAGTTAACATGAAACCCATTTTGTATAATGCATCTTTCGCATGCCAGATCAAGTTCTGGACTACCGGAGAGTGTATCCACAATCTTACTGAATTCAAATGATTCTTACTGGTAAATTCCACCAATGCTAAATCTGAGCAAACAATGTCCTCTAACTGTTGTATATCGGACAAAATGGCCATTACCGCTCTACAAGCTAGTACTAGGGAGTGTGCCGCTGGAGGCTTTCTGGTTGGTTGCACAATTTCCACAGCACAGTCACATTTATGATTACTTATCGCTTCCACTTGGCCTTGTTGTGAAGTTTGGCTTTCAAGGTTTCCTAGTGCACTTTCAATAAGGCGCATAATGGCACCAGACATGTCAGGGGATCCTTCATCAGTGTTTATTTGTGCCTGCAGGACTTGTGGTAAGAGAGCATTGGTGGGCATCGATGAAGGGGTAGGTGGATTGTGCCTGACTGTCTCCACCAACCTCTTCTGTACCACAGGAGCTCCCTGTGCAATTATGTTTGCCATTCCACTGGTTTCACCAGTTTTTTGCACTAAGTTGCTCACTTTATTATAGAGTCAGAGTTAGACTGGGGATCTACTGTATCTGACTAAGGAGTATTATTTGCAGGAAAGTTAAGGGACGGCGGCATTTACCCCACCATATAAGCATCTACCGCCTTCTGAATTTCAGCCCTATGTGAGCTCTGGGTGGAATCATTTACTACAGTTGGAAGATCGGAAGGTGCAGATGTTCTTTCATGCATAATAGGTAACTTACTGATTGGATTAGTTCCTGTGGAATTTGGAATACTAATTTCATGCATTAAATCATCCAGTGGAGGATAACTCAAGGCCTGTACTGGGTTAAAGGATACTATCCCAGTGGCTCTTGCCTGCATTTGATGTATGTATTTTTTCTTGATTGCCTGAGACGTTATAGCAATGTTCCTTTTTGGGATCGAGATTGCCTTGAAGAAAGGATCTACTTTCCTTTTCTTTCTTATGGGAGCTCAAGGTTTGAAAATCGTGCAATTTGTTTTACTGTTCGGCTCACTATATTGTCCGCGACGATCTTGTGCGGACTGTCTGTTAGATGATATGTCAACATCTATTACGACATCATAGATAATCTCCTCAATACATGGTAATGGCTGCAAGGGCACATTCTGAGGCTTGGAATGAGTAATAGAATTTGAATGCTGAGTCAAAATTGGGTCTGAATCTGTTTGACAAGCCACAGAGAACCTGTCAATTTCAAGAGTAAGGGGCGGATGCTTCATAGCAATCACAAGTTCTGCAAGGGAAGGTCCAGAGCTATGCCATGATACATTCTATTCGAGATTTTCACCTTGAATGAGTAATCTCTGGTCAAAGGCCTGGAAAACATTCCCCAACGACTGGATTGCTAAATCCATTGATTGTAGCATCACTTCTACAATTGGTCAGATGAATGACCAAAGAAGTATTTGTGCTGTGAGTATTAGTTTGAATTTTAATCGGTGTGACACACTCAGATGAGATAACCGAATCCACGGTGCTATGACTAACTTCGGAGAACATAACTGGGGAGCCTGACAAATTTTCCGGGCGCAAGTTGTTTGAGAACACTAAGTCATTGGCCTCTAAGTCAATGACAGCCTCATCACTTGCACTATTGCAGGTGGGAGGCGTTAAGCTTAGCATCTTCCCAGTGGGGGGAAAACTATTCAGCATTGCAGTGTCTGATATGGACACATCATTTTGAGGGATTGACAAAGGGGGCACAGCAACGTGATTGGCAGGTCTCACGACTTGAGAGGCATTATTATTGGTTTTTAAGTACCAGGTTTCGGCATCACTACATCTCCAGTTCTTGATAGCTCATCAATTTCACTTACATTTTTCGCTCTATATGCAGAGAGCGTACCATTGCAGAACCTCCTAATGTCAAGTGTTCCCCAGCTCTCGATAAAGGGCTTCTAACCGGCATACCTGATTTGAGCGTTTGTAGTATCATTTCTCCGAAAACGGTGAATGGGACTGACAAGGTCCTGCAACTGAGTGGCCGGGAATGCAGAATGCCTCAATGCCTCGTCAACTCGGCAAAGAGGTAAAGCAGTGCTTCCGGTCACTCCTGCACAGAGCGTGCCTGATTCTCATTCTCAAAAGAGGCTTTTAAATGGTCTTGCAATATAGCATGCCAAATACCAGCCCCCTCTGCTTGTAGAGGATAATGTCACACAAATAAACACATTTACTCACTTCAGAGTCAAAAGAAATGGGCATCAGCTTCCCCCACCACACACCACACACCTAAAGAGCCAATCAGCCAGCCACTTAGTCTCTCGTCTGCTCTGGGCTATATAGTTACAGCAGCGTACCTCGCGCTGTGCACAGTGAACAGTAAACAGTACTTCTATGTACTTCCACTGTGCGCGTGTAATGTGCGCTGCCTTCTGGGTATTTATTGTGACATGCCGAAGACCAGCAGGCGGAGTCACTTTTTCATCAGCAGAGGATGCAATCCAACTAAAAAGGGGGATTTTAACACAAAAGAGGGACTTTAAAATCAACACTTGTTTTTTCTCGGACTATGCAAATCACTCGGTATCGCACTACCCCCAGCCCCTGCCTATGGCAACACTCTGGACTATATCTCACAGTCTGCTTCAAACACCTTCTATCTGTGGAAAACAGTCCTGTCAGTTTGCCGAGATGATTACTTTTTAAAGGGCCGGTAGTGGCTCTGTGTTGCAGTGAATGCGCTCCTCCTGCAGTCACGCCGGCAGTGTTGTGCTTTCAATTCCAAGTCCAAGAAAGCACGGGGCAGGGCTCATATATTCCTCCTTGCCAGTAAACAGTACTTCTATGTACTTCCGCTGTGCGGGCGCAGGGTGTGCTGCCTTCTGGGTATTTATTGTGACACGCCGAACACCAGCAGATGGAGTCCCTTTTTCGTCAGCACAGGACGCAAACCAATTTTTAAAGGGCCTGTTCAGGAGGGGAAGAAGTTACTGACGGGCCCATTGGTCAGCGCTCACCCTCCAGAACTTGTAAGACAAGATAGCTGCACCATGTGAGGACAGGGGGTGCAGGATTCACTTACTCCAACATGACTCAATAATGTAAGTAAATTGGCAAAGGGAAGTCCGTTTAATGACCATTTCATCAAACAGAGAAACAAATGGAAATCAGCAGCATTGCGATCACCTGTCTCATTCCGACTTCCTCGAACTTCAGTCGACAGCACTTCTTATAGGCAAAAATCGTCATCACTGATGTCTAATTTCTAAAAAAAATCATCATGCAATATAATTGGTTAGGAAAGGTAACTTAAGTATAGGTGTTATATCTGTATATGATAATAGGGCATGCAGATTGGATAACTCTTATCGTGTGGCCGTCTACGCCCATCCCTCTACATCACGCCTGATAGACGTCACTACAACTACAACGTCCTATTGGTTACAATATCTATAGGACTCCAGATATATCTTGGTCCATTGTGATTGGGCAGGTTACACCCCTAGACATAAATTTCCACTTTTAATTAGCAGCATGCAGAATGGACACTCCTGTGCCTGGTGTCCCAAGTTTCACCCTGCCTCCCTTCCATCAATCAGTGTTTTAGGGGGACGTGTCAATTAGTTGGCTAAGCATGGCCTGGAAACTGTAGTCTCTTATCGGGAAAAGTTATGGCATCCTCGGGTCCTGGATGACATCAGGTGATGGTACTTCTTCGCGCCAGTTTCCAGCTTTTAGTGCATTTAATCCTGTGTCAGCCTAGCCACCTGCAAGGGCCCCCCTTATCTTGACCTTCATGAGGCAGGCTGGTATGCTCTGAAGTTGGAGTCTTGTGAGCTGACGCTCTCCTCCCCTTCTCTGGTTGACCTCGATTTCCTAGGCATGAGCCGTTCTTTGCTGAGTTTCGATTCCGCTCCTTCTCTTGCCTTTAGCTGGGTTTCGAAACTTGCCTGTCAGGTCTCTGGCTGCCTGGGTACATTTCTGCCTTTGCAAAATGTGCCTTATTGAGGTAGGTATATGGTTGGCGCTTGCCGCTCTATCTTCTACTAAGCATTACAAGCAGTATCGATTTCTTAGCATCTTGCGTTTCAAGCCTATTTACACACGTTTAACAGGACGGTTGCTTCCATCTTGTCTCGTAGCACTGTTTCCTCACGTTGTAACATTGTCTCCTCTCTGTGTCTATTCCATTCATTTTCGTAGCTACTCACACTGGTCTGTTCTCTTCGATAGCTACTTTTATTCATTCACGGGTCTGTTCAGGCCCTTTTGTCAATTCCACCGGCCTTCCATTAAGGCTTTTGGGGTCTCTTCGTGGACCGTGTGTAGGTACTCCTCATTTCGTATCAACGGCTGGTATGGCTGTCTGATAGGGTACCGTAGCAGTAGGAGAATGGGATAACACCCTTCCCCCCATCTCATCCAGACCATGGCCTAGGGGATCACAACCAGACACCCGCAACGAGAGGAGTTCATTTACCTACCAGATGACAAAATACCCTGGTTCAGAAACCTAAACATAAGAGGAGGGTGCCCACCAGCACGATAGGCCCAAGTGACACCTGCAACATGGACCAGCTCGACTAGAACAACAGCCATAAGTATTCACATCATTAGAGATGCCATGATGACATAGCCAACAGACCAGAACACACGTGCCACCATGCACACTGGTCACTCACACACCAACCTACACGAAGAACATACTCAGTGCTATGACGTAGGGGACTGACACACCCGCTGACGTGCATCGTTGTTATTTTTACATAGGCCTTCTACAGCTCCGCAGAAACGCAAGACGCATGAAGAGCCCATGTACATGCTTGCTGAGGCTTTTGCGCCCTGATGCCCCTGGGCCTGTGGGTTTGCGCGTTATAAATAAACAAATACAAATACAAATACAAATACCCATCCTTATGACGACACCACCATGTATATCTGGTGCTGCCTGTGACACTCTGTCGCCCCGCAACCTCCATACTATGGATTATGTACCGCCACCCATGAACTTGGCCTGAGTAGGCCGCAACCAAGAGTCCAAGACAGGAGCCTCGCCATGAAAATCCTCTCAGCGACAAGAGTACAAGTGCTGACCATGCAGAACGAGCCTCCAACGAGAGCTCACAGCCAAGGCCACAATATTGCAACTTGCATGCCGCGAGCCCAGCGCCAAGGTTACACCTGTGAGTGCCAAGCCTTCAGAGGTGAAATACAAAACTAATGCTCATAATTCTGCTCCAGCTACGGTCTCTCCACATGTGACCAGGCCGAACTGACAAGGTGCCAAGCTCACGAGACAGACAGTCGCCAGGGTCCCACATTTGGGTCACAGGTTGCAACAACAAAGCAGCAAGATGGACACCTACAGTGATGGGAAAGTCCCGCTCACAAGCCCATGAGCAGACCTGTTCGTTGTCTGCACAAACACATAGTTGCACAATTGTTGCTAATGACAGGTACACCGCGAGCTGGGAAGGACGATGGTCCCAGGCTTGGGGACTCGCGAGAGAACCAATCAGAACACAGGGGGGCTTACTACTGATGCCAGTACTCTTAGCTAATCACCAAGGGTCCCCCTGTCACAATTCTAAAGTAACAACTGTTAGGAACAGCCAAAGTGTACCACCTGATCCGTCCTTATCCACTAACATTTCTTCCCATAGGGGACATATACTAACCCTACCACTCGGGGACCCAATCCAGAGTGGCAATAGGTTTTGTGACGATTTTTCCCAGGTGACGCGAGTAGCACGTCATACTGCTGTAAAAAGGGCCTGTGAGCCCCACTAACGACGAGAGTCTCATCGGATGCATACGAGCCGAGACCCATCCCTGCCGTTATTACAATAAACAGCAGTCCTCACCTTGCTTCTTGTTTGTGTCTCATACTACTTTTGGGGACCCGGGAGGAGTTGGGGCCTCCCCAGCCCGGAGGTCTGCGGACGGCTCTGCCGGCCCCAGGAGAATCACCTCGACAAGTTGGAGGCACTGCTGAGATCGTTTGATGTCCGTTGGCCTGGTAGCACAAGTCCAAGGCCCCTTGCAGCGAGGCGACCCGGCAGCGCAGCCCCCTCTACGGTTGCTCCCTTTTTGAGGACTACAGGACCATCGCGGAACTGCGAGAAGACCGGACAGCGCAATCCGGATATTGGCCCTCGGGAGCCGATTGAGAAGTATCCCGCCCGCGGTAGCCGAGTGTCCAGACGTGGTACAGACGAGGGGAGGTGGCAAGCCGCTTTGGAGGGGTGCACGCAGTCAAGCAGCCCCACCTCTAGAGGACTTGATGAGTATGGCACACCCAACAAGCAATGTAATATTGTGCGGGTGGGGGGAGGAATTGTAGTAAGGGTGGCGGGAGGTGTTTTACAGTGTGTTGTAAAAGATTTGATTAATAAGTGTTGACAGACGAGTGAGCGGTAGCGGGACAGGCACAAGGGTCGTCTTCTACCGCGTCACAGAGCAAGGCGGATGGAGACAAAAGGTACCACATGTGGTTGTTCGAAGGCACTGATATGTCCAGGTCGCGGGCACCTGTAAAGGGGGTGTGTGGCTTTCCTATGAATTGACGTTTTTGATCAATGAATAGACGAGGATCCCTACCGATTGAGTGTTGAAGCTCGTTAGGGAGCAGGCGTTTTCCCGCAGGAGGTAGCTAGTTTTGGTCCCAAGTGCGGAAGACAATTGGCTGGTTAAGTTACTCTGGAGAAGAGGCGTATCACACGTGAGGCGACGCAGCGTGTGCAGTCTGATTGTAATGAGTTACTTGATTGTTGCATTCTCCACTATTGGTATTGGGGGAAGACAGCTGTGGGGTTAAAGAAAATAAGAGGGGGTTAAGTATATTGCGCGCTTTCTGATCTTATGAAAATTCTCTTACCAGTATTAGTCTGCAGAAGCTGGTGACGTCACCCGTAGGGCTTGTATAGGACACTGCGACCATCTCGGGTTGATCCAGGAGTGGCCAGGGGATAGGACCAGGGAAGGGCAGGATAGAAAAGGTGAGAGGGCCGCGCACGGAGAATGCCGGTCACGCTCAGCAAGGGGGTTGGAAAAGGGGAGGGAGAGGGTTGAAGAAGAAGAAAAGGTAGGGCGGCTGTAAAAGCACGCCACACAGGGCACATAGCCACAGGGGGCTCCGTGCGCCACGGCCATATGGGGCCATACTGGTAGCTTCAAGGGGGACAAACAATAAAGGAAGAGAACCGTATATTTTGCGATTGTATTACCTTCCTGCGGACGGTCGGAAGTCCCCAATTTTACGGGGCCAGGTAAAAAGGTTGATATTGTGGAAACAAAGCTGTAACATGGCCACACATTACGGGCCAGGGTCTGGGGTGAGGGGAAACACTCTAACTACACCTCTCCAACACATTTGTACGTCATTATCACCATACAAGGAGAACATTATAAAGTACAGTATCGACTGGACACAAGGAACAAACAACAAAATACTGACACCATGGCCGCCTAACGGTAGTTTTGACTCATGCACACAAAACTCGCTATTAACATATATACACAACACGTACAAGGGAAAGAAATTAGCTCACCATATAGAAGTGTTCAACTTATGGAAGATGTTCCAAGGAGCTAGGCCAGGGGCAATGGGAATGTTTACTATGGAAGGGGCAACAGAGGGGAAAAGGAGCGAGGAAATGAAGAGTGTGAAAGAAGAAAAAGCAAAGATAGCATGGGCACGGCGAGCAGCAACGCACTGTGCGCAGACAAGAGGAAGAAGGAGAAGGAAGTATCGGTTAAGGTATCGGAAGAGAAGGTGAAGTAGGAAGGGACAGAGGATATGCCTCTGGCAAAGGTAGTGAAGAAGGAAGAAGGGGGATTGTACCCAGTAACATAAATAAGAGAAGCTGATAGACCACAACTGATGGCCGCCGAGGGGTACTCCAACTCCACATACAGCCCTCCACCATATGCCCCTATGGATAGCTACCAGAGGGGGGAGGAGGTGACCAGCATGACAAACTTAAAGTACACACAGGCAGGAACGAAGAGGGGGAAAGAAAGTGGGGAACACATTGCAACCATAGGACCAGAGGAATGGGTAGCAGCACAGGTGCTCCTGAAACTCTGAGAGACACTTACAGGGGAAGAAGAGGACATAGTGAGAAGAACGGCAAAGGATGAAATGGGTGACACACAGACAGGGACAGAGGTGAGTAAGACAAGAGAAGGTCAACTGTCACAGGCAGAGGAAAAAATGTTGGAGGAGAGGTTGGCTGAATTAAGAGACGCACAAAGTGCACTGATTAGACAGTTCGAGCAAGAAACGCGAGGAAGGAAGAAGGAGAGAAAGGAGAACAGGGACGAGCAGGAGAGGGTGAAGGAACTAATGGAAGAAAGGAAGAAGGAAGCAGAGCGGATGAAGGCAATAGCAGAAAGGGTGTCACGAGCTGAGCAACGAGACATGAAAAGGAGAGAGGAAGAGAAAGAAAGAGAAATGGAACTGTGGAAAAAGAAAATACTATCTGAAAGCGCCAGGAAATATGAAGAAGGTAAAGTAATGGAGAGCATATTAAAAAGGGAACGGGCAAAATGGGAAAGGAGGGAAGAGGAAGAGAGGATATTAGCGAAGGTAAGTGCAGAGGTGTTAGAAGAACTAAAAAGGAAAGGAGAGGAGATGGGTGGTGAAATAATAGGGAAAAAGGATGAGGAGAATGGAGATAAAAGGGTGCAGCACGGGGTAAGAACCTCCACACTCAAGGATTTGGAGGTGGCCACAACGTCAACACAAGGGGCAGTTGTCAAAGGAGAAGAGCACAAGGAAACAGACTTAATAGATCTAAAAATGGTGACAGTGGGTGGAAAACACACGAACTGGGGATTATCTTTTCATGATGGATTTTGTAGCGAGGAGGAAGAATGTTCAGGGAAAAGCGGAGGAGATGGCAATGGGGATAGTTTAGAGAAACTGTACATCACAAGCACCAACCCTGAGTTACCATGGTCGTGCGAAAGAAGGGAGGAAGATACAAAAGGTAAGGAGAAGATAAAGGAGGTGGTAAGTAGAGCGTCACAACTAGAACCACTGACACTGGTACAAACACACACACTCTAACAACACGACATCTAGCCCCACGCCCACTGATACCCACACCTGCACACACCCCATATGTCGACAGACACTTAGAGACCTCCCAGGACGCAGGCAGGAAGAACGGGCAAGCACGCCCATGGTAAGAGAAGAGGGTAACAGGAGAGGGTGGAAGGATGGAGGGGAAGAAATAACAGATCACGTACTATTGATATGATTGAAGAATTACCTGACACAGAGAAGGAGGATGAATACACCAACATTACCCCACGGGCACGGGGGGAAATGAGGGGGTACAATCTAATGCACTCCTAAAAAGAGGAGGGGCCAGACCACAATATGTCCCATGGAAGCATGCCGATAAAGAGAATATTAAATGCGGACTCCCATCGCTAAGTAGAGGAGCAGGGAAGTGGATATATGAGATGGAAAAACGCATGGCGGGACAAAAACTTGCGGTGGGAGATGTAAAGGGGCTCTTAATATCAATATTGGGGGATGCTGCAGGTGACATCTGGAAAAGGGCGGGCTTCCCAGGGGTCACAGTAGCAGATACGTCACATGATGGAGCACCATTTGTAAACTGCAGACATGCGCTGTGGCAGCCTTTAAGGGTTCAGTACCCAGACACGTCAGACATAGGAGCAATGACATCACACAAGATGCGTGAGAATGAGGATCCTGTTGGTTACACCCAGGAGATTCAGGAGAAGTGGCGCTTGGAAATGCGGGAACTGTGGGATAAAACACTAACAATTTTCTACCATATACTAATACAGGGGCTCCCGGAGCAAGCACAAAGGCAGCTGAAGAAAATAGTGGGTATAGAAGTTAAGGCCTGGCCGGAAATCCAACTGACTATAGTACACCACTGCAGGCTGTGGCAGGAAAAGATTAAACAAAAGGAGGAAGATAGGAAGTCCGAAGAGGCGAAACTGGTACAAAAGAAGTTATCCAAATATGCCATGGAAGGAGCACTAATAACAACACCCGCCCCACACAGGTCAAGGGTACACAAGACACAACACAACAACAGGTAGCATAACTGCAACAGCCAGCACAAGTAATAACACAGCAGATGCCCCCGCCCCCACCATACACGGCACACACAGGAGGAGGATATATGCCAATGGGAAATGGATACTTTAACAACTACAGGGGGAGGGGTGGTATGATGAAAGGGAGGAGCTATAGCCAACAGGCACAACAACAAAGAGGGTTCCAGGGCTACTACCTAAACAGACAGCAAGCATACCAAGACAACACAAGAGGTTTCCCATGGCAGGCCAGAGAACCACCAACATGTTGGATCTGTGGGATGGTAGGGCGCATGTCATGCACGTGCAGGATGAGGCCTACACAACCAGCCTGGGGGGAACAAGACCACACCGGAGAACAACAGGTTCGACAATGACAGGGTATACAACAATGCCCACCACAACAACAAGTGCCACTACAACACCCACCCCCACAGCAACAGGTACATACATACACACCTCCACAGCAACAGTTACAAGCATGCACACCACAACAGCAACAGGCGATAACAACACTACACCATCAAGTGCAACCGGTACAACAGCTCACACAAGTACAAGACAATGCAGTATCAACAACTAATGAACAACTACAGCATACACAGCTGGGGAAGGTGACGATATTGGGCCACAACCCTTACACAGGGAGCGGTCAGTCACTATACCCACAATAGGACAACCCACAGATGTCTTTGATGTGTCCCATCCTATCGGTAACACCTAACACTGCGGAGGAACCATGCATAAAGGTGGCGATAGGTGACAAAAATGTTTCCTTTTTAGTTGACACCGGGGCCACTAGCTCTTGCATAAGGGAAGGGAAGTTTAAATTGTCAGGCAAAGCCATGTACACTCAAGGATTCTCTGGTGCTCGAGGGTTGGTTCCCTTTACTAATAACATCTCCTTATCTATAGGAGATCATGACATGTCTCTTCTGCTTCTGTACTCGAAGCAGTCACCAGTAAACATACTTGGGAGGGACATAATGAGTAGATTAAATATGACAATCTCCTTCACGGAGAAGGGTATAATTTGTTTCACAACAGGAATAAACATGCTCACAGCACGACAAATACTGCAAGCTTAATGTGGCCAAACTGTAGCTCTGGCTGAGCCTGTACATGGAGAGATGTTCCAATATAGAACAGACATGGCATTTGCATGGATGCCTGGAATTGAGGGCAAGATTTGGAGAAGGCCAGCAGCATACTTATTCAGACCAGAGGGGAAGATAATTTCAGTGAGCATCGAGAGCATCATGGCAACTGCAGATTACATCGCAGTACATGCCCAAGACAGGGAGGGGAGGACCTGGAGAGCAGTAATAGCACTGGCTGAAGGGTGCAGGATCACACAGGTATCAGATGAGGAGCTCTTCTCAGACAATAAAGAAGGAGAGATGGTGTTCATGAGTGTTGACATCTGGTTGAGAGTGACATACAAGCAAGTGGCACTAAAAATGGTAATGGCACTAGAGGCACCTGCCTCTACACCAGTAATATTTTATGAGGAAGACTTGGCAGCAGTACCAGCATCCATGCGGACCGCCAGTCCATATGACGTTGGCTGCATAAAGAGCATTGGAGGAGTGAAAATAAAACTGAAAAAGGGAGCAATGTTACCCAGGATGAAACAGTACCCACTATCAAAAGAGGCAGATGAGGGCATATATGAAACAATAACAGCCCTGATAAACAATGGCATATTAGTGCCATCAGAATCACCATGCAACACGGCTGTGTACCCAGTGCGCAAAGCGAAAGGAGGGTCTTGGTGTTTCGTCCTGGACCTTAGGCCCTTGAATTACATTGAAGAGGCGGAGTACCCCATAGCAGCAAACCCAGCCACCATACTATGTGGAATACCAGCAGAGGCATCACGGTTTACCGTGATTGACCTTAAAAACGCATTTTTCTCGATACCTCTGCACCCGGATTCACAAGACTTGACAAGCTTCACATACAGGAACACAAAATAGAAACATACATGGTTGCCTCAAGGGTACTGTGAGTCAGCATCCATCTTCAACAGAGTAATACAGATGGATTTGGGAAACATTGAGATGGAAAGCACGGTGCTTGAATACGTTGATGACATCATCATTTGCAGCACCACTGGAGAAAGATGTAGAAAGGACTCAGTAAAGATGCTCACAGTGTTAGCTGAGAAGGGGTATAAGGTGGACAAAGAAAAATTACAGTACTGTCAGTAACAAGTACTCTACGTTGGCCAACTTATCTCTCAGCATCGAAGGAACATTGCATCACAAAGAGCGCAAGCCATAACCAACACACCACAACCCCAGACAGTGAGAGAACTACAGCAATTTCTGGGCCAATGCAACTACTGCAGGGCATGTGTTTTTGACTACAGTGCATACAGAGGACCCCTGCTCGAAGCCCTCAGAGAAGCACAGAAAGGGGACAGAAAGTTGAGGTGGACAAGAGAAATTAAAGAGGTGTTTGATGAACTGAAACATGCATATCTACATCACCTGTGCTAGCCACTCCAAACTATGAACACCAATTCTTCATTTTTTCACATTGCAACTCAGCAGTAATGAAGGCAGTGCTGACGCAGAAAACAAGCATGGGACACAAGCCCGTGGCTTTCTACAGCGGACACTTGGACCCTGTAATGTTAGGTCACTTCCCTTGCGAACAAAGCCTGGCCGCCGCAGCTTTTGTGGTGGAAAAATTATCATCGATAACAATGGGGTGCCCTACCACACTATTAGTGGAACATGCCTTCTTTGCCATCTTGAACAAGCCTAAATCAACACTGACCACCCAGAGAGCATCAGGTTATGAAATTATTCTCTCTAGGCCAGAGTTGACAATTGTAAGGTGCAGCAATGTAAACACAGCAACATTCATAGCTGACGCAATGGAGGATGGTGACTATGCTCATGACTGCACACAAGCCATTGAACTCTACTCCAGCACAAGAAAAGTTGAGAAAATGCGCTAGCAGGGGAAGAAATAATGTACATTGATGGGTCATCAACGAACGACCAAAGCGATGGTGTTAGAAGGACAGGAGCAGCAGTGGTTAAGTTGACAGAAGACTGGATGTATGTGCCAGTAAAGTGTGTTCAGTTACCACAACATTACTCGGCCCAAGCCGCAGAGCTAGTGGCCCTATTTTTGGCATTAAAAGAGAGCTTTGATAAAAGAGTGACGATTTATTCCGACAGTGCATACGTAACGTCAACAGTCCACTCAGGATTAAAGAAATGGCAAAGGAGAGGGTTCAGAAGAGCAGATGGTACACCAGTACAACACACCCTACTACTTGCAAAACTAATTGAAGTAATTGATGACCCAAAAGAGATAGCCCTAGTAAAGTGTCAGGCACACACCATCGGGGATGACCCCATCTCAAAAGGTAACGAAACAGCAGACGCACATGATAAGCATGCTGCATATTTTGGAAAATTTGGACCCCCCCCAGAAAAAGGAAAAGATGGGGGGAGGGTGGGAGCTAGACAAATGTTGATGAAGGATGGGTACACACACATACCTGAAATGCAGATACTGGAATTACAGGCATCAGCACCTATGGCAGAAAAGGAGCTATGGGTAAAAAGAGGATGCACAATGTATCCCACTGATGCATTGTGGCGTCAGAGTAATACAGGAAAGGTAGTGATGCCCCTAGCACTATTGAAAACAGCCCTAGCTCAGCTACACCATCCAGCACACACAGGGAAGGAAGTGATTGCAGCACGAATTAAGGAGGCCTGATTCTGTCCCGAGATAAATTCACATGTTGCAACATTTATCAGCAATTGCCTAACGTGCCAACAGTTTACAGCCGGTCACACTCTGCAAGTGATAAAAGGTACTATACCCCGGCCAGAAGGACCCTTCCTACACTTACACATCGACTACGTTGACATGATCAACGCATGTCAAGGACAAAGATATATGATTATAGTGGTGTGCCCATTTTCAAGATGGATTGAGGCTGGACCCTGCTCTCATGCGGATGCATTCAGAGCCACTAAATCCTTGGTGAGGGAAGTTTTCCCGAGGTGGGGAGTGTGCGAAGTGTTGCGGTCAGACAATGGCCCACACTTTACTAATGAAATGTTCGAGCACATAACTGCAATGCTTGGCATAAAACATAAGTTTGCATGTGCATACCACCCGCAGGCCAACGGTTTATGTGAACATCTAAACGGCCTGCTCAAAGAAGAGATTGCCAAAATACAGCAGACAACTAAGAAAAGCTGGTTGTACTGTCTCCCCTTAGCTATGTTTGAGCTAAGGAATAGGCCAGGATCTGACCTCCACCTCACTCCCCACGAGGTGGTGACTGGACTTCAGATGCGCCTTCCATTAACACCAGCGTCAAGGGCCTTCACCGACTATGACAGCTCTGCAAATGTTTTTGGTAATGAAATGTATGACTACGTGTCTTCCTTGATTACTAGTGTTACCTTTATCTCTCAACAGCTCGAGCGCATGCGGGGCGGGTCGAAGGTCACCCAACCAGAAGAAACAAACAAGGAACAAGAGCAGCAAAAACAGTGGACTATTGCGAAAGGAGACAACGTTCTCCTCCACAATTTCAACAGAAAGTAGAACAGCCCCAGGTTCATGGGGCCCCACTTGGTGGAAGCAGCGGCTCCCAGAGCTGTTAAACTAGCCGACAAGAGAGTTTGGAACCACCTCCACGACGTCAAGCCCTACAAAGGCCAGACCCGCCCTCGCATTGACGACAGGGCCACCACAACAACAACAGCACCTGCAATACCAATGACAGACAAAGACACAGCAACAGCAACAAAGGACAATTGTGACACTACCCCTGACCCGTCCCCAGCCACAGACACAGCCATAGGCTTTGGACAATCACCCATTGCCCACCCCATGGTCACGAGATCTCAAAGCAAACAAACATCTGCCCCGCCCAGCACCATCCTTGCCATTACCAAATAAAGGACATTGTCTAACTTGAATGATGCACACACATATAAACACATGTATGCTCTCTTTTTGTCTCGCACATGCAGGTACCGCATATTACTGTGTTGTATAAAAAGTGAAGTAACTAAAGTTGTGTTGTGCCCAGGTGTAAATGCTACCCACAGATGATAACACCCCTGAGGCCCTGTCACACCAATTTATATACCATATAAAGAGACCAAAGTATCTAAAAAAGAGAAGGGTACGTGCGTACTACAACACGTTCATTTTGGCCATAGAACTATCATTCCCACATCTCCACAAGCACTTACAAGCTCTGAGAGATAGGTCACTTAGATTAGCATGGGAGCAACTTTTCGCCTGGGCACTGAATGACTATCTGATAGGCAGAGCTTGACTAACAGACAACTAACCAAATAACGCATATTTTCAGAATTTTCAGGCGGGCATCTTTAACATCACAAGAATAAGCTGCAGGACAGCAGCAAAGGTAAGAGCAAAAATGCCAGTGAGATTAGCTATTGTAGTAAAGTTCATAGGTGTGTTGGTTGTCGCTGGTCTATTGGCTGCCTCTGTCTGGCAGAAACACTATGCTTACGACATGATGGCTGTACCCAAAACTAACTCACCCCTTCCCACGGCTGCAACAGGTATGGTGTGAGGTGGTACAAGCAACCCCAGAAGTAAAGAACATAGGGTTAAACGCAGCACATATGGAGATGATAAGGGAATTGACACATACCTCACAGATTCAGCACACGTCTCAAAACAACATGTGGTATCAGCACATGACCAAAATTGGTAAGCAGACAACTGAGGACAACTGCTATGTGTGCTCGTTGATCCCATACGCTATGAAGTACCAGCAAAAACAGTGGAATGTCTGATATATTTGGCACTATTCCAAACAAAAGGACAATTTCAAGGGACAGTGGTGACACTTCAATGGAAAACGAGGGACACATACCCATACGAAAATAATTTCCTCAAAACATATCTGATGTACCATAAAAGGAGCCTTCATACTGAAAAAGTTTCAGATATATGACGGATGGTCCCGAAAAAGGAGAAACGAAAAAAGTAACATTACAATTCCCTACGTGTGATTGGTATGCCAGCAAAATTGCTGGTGAACAAGGGTGTTAGGAAAGACCTCTAATAACAATAACTGGGAAAATATATACAAATGACGGATGGGAAATAGGAGTGGCGGGGAGCAATATGATAACACGAGAAAATATTACCTCTATAAAAGAGCACAACGACAGATGTTGGACGATGTGGGTCAAATATGTACCGATGCTGACGTGGATGGAGAAGGACGAAGATCCAATAAGTATACTACCGCTAACTGCACCCACACTGTGCTATCAGCACAACGGCGATGTGGATGTGAGATATAACACCAACTGTGAGAGAACGATAGAGATACCAGAGGGGAGTGCCGGCACAGCAGTTCTAATGGACCATATTGGGCCTGCGGCGATAAAGCATACCACACCTTGCCTCCATTGTGGAATGGAATATGCACTATGGTACACATCAATGTGCCATCCCTAGTTGTGCCTCAGAAACATGTCAACATGGCCAACTTCTCCCAGATGGACGAAGGGAACAAAAGGAGGAAAAGATCTGTACAATCAGAAGAAGGAGACGAGAACAACAACAATAATGTTTTGCCAAGAGTGAAAAGACAAGGTGAACCACTGACGGGAAACTACCTGTGGGGAAGATCGGAAACAGCTCTCACCTCCATCCCACCAGAACACAGGCTATTTGGCAGAGCAGCAATGTTCTTTTCATCCATAATACACCCAGGACTGCAGGCATACGCAAATGCAAAATGGTTACAGATCACCAGATGGGAGCTGATGATGACAATAAATTCGACTGTTAATGGATTCAACGTGATAAAAGAAGAACTGAGAGCAGTTAGAATGGTAGCACTACAAAACAGGTATGTGCTAGACCTTCTCACGGCGATGGAAGGAGGAGTTTGTGCAAAAATAGGACAATCATGCTGCACGTTCATCCCGGCTAATGACGCAGACAATGGAACACTTACTGAAGCAGTATCACAACTCGCCCTGATGCACTCCAAAATGGTGGAAGAAAGTAAAGAAGTAGAGAAAGATGGCAGCTGGTTTTCATTTCTATGGTCATGGATGCCTTCATGGCTGTCAGATGGGCTGAAGCTAATAGTAGGATGCATAATACTGGTGACAGCTGTGTTGATCGTAATAAAGTTCTGGAAAGCCAGAAAAGCATGTACAATGAACGAAATGATGGAGATGGTTGGCATGCACACCATACTACCAGCTGAAGATGACAAGCACATAGACTTGATTATTGTTCTGACTTGAGTGTCGTGTAGACTGATGAGACCTCCGTCCCCAAGTGACGCACAGGGGAACAATATAGAAACCCGCTGTGCGACCCTTGAGTCCACAGGTGAGAGATGTCTTCCCAGATCCACGGAGCCTCTGGAACACCGATGCTGCTGTCAAGAAGGAATGAGGTTAAGCACCAGGCAATCACAATACAGGCAGGTAAACAAAAGAATCTAAAGTGTCTTACCTATCTGGTGTAAGGGAGACCCAGGAAACCTAGTAGGGAGGTTCGAGGCTCAACAAGATACAGCGGTCCCTGGAGTGGTAGAACCGCAGGTAAGCGTGGATCCAGGTGGGTCACCTGTAAGATAGGGCTTGACTTGGGCGTAGAAGTACAGCAAGGTATTCAGGGATGATCCAAAGACAAGTCGATGTGCAGTCCAAATATCCGGCAACAGGTAAACAGTTCCAGGCAAAGGTACAAAGGGTGTCCAAGAGAGTCCAAGATAGAGTTCCGTAGTCGAGGTAGCAAGGAGCAGGTATAAACGCCAAACAGGGTCCGAAGCCAGCTGAGAAGCAATGAACGTCCTGCCTCTCAGGTCTTTATACTGTGTGCCCCTGGGTCATGTGACGTCTCTGGGCCATGTGACGTCCACCAAGATCACGTGAGGAACGCCACACTGTATCACGTGACCGACGTGATGACGTAACGCCGTCTTTTCTGCGATACATCCTCCAAGGCAGTTGCCAATGCAGGAAAGGTTGTAAACGAGCCCGTACACCAAAGAAGGTACGGTGTTTTCGGTTCTGTGGGTTCACCGAATCCCTTGAGCCTCGAAGCTGGGGTGGAGATGTTTGGGGAATGTGAGCAGTGTTCTGATGTGGGGAGGCCTGATGTGCTGAGGATCGCCTAACATAGCCCCTCCCCAACGGCCCACGACCCCGTGGGCAGGAAGGATGGTCTAAATGGAAACGGGCCACCAAGCGAGGGGCGTTCAGGTCAGAGGCGGAAACCCATGAACGTTCCTCCGGGCCGTAACCCTTCCAATCCACCAGATACTGGATCCCTCCCCTAAACCACCTGGACCCCAAAATGGCCGATACCTCGAAAACATCAGGAGAGGACAAGGACACCGGCGCAACAGGGGTACGAAGACGGACAGAGTCGGGACAAGGCTTGAGGAGGGAGACGTGAAACACAGGATGGATGCGCCAAGAGCTGGGAAGCACTAGACGGAAAGCCACCGGATTAACAACCTTAGAGATCACATAAGGACCGACAAAGCGAGGTAGCAACTTCCGACAACCCACTAGGCGAAGATGACGGGAAGACAACCAGACCCTGGAACCCACCACCAGAGGGGGAGCAGCCCGACGTTTGCCATCCACACGGGCCTTCATAGCAGCCTTTGCTTCAGTGAGATGAACCACTGTACTAGCGTGCAAGGCAGAAAGATCCCTAAGACATGTCGAGGCCGCAGGGTTCGCAGAATCCGAAGCATCAGGGACCGGCAAGACCTTGGGATGTTGGCCATAGAGGGCGTAAAAAGGAGAATAACCAGTGGCTGAATGAGCCGCATTATTATATGCGAACTCCGCAAGCCGTAAAGCGGCCAACCAAGAGGTCTGATGTTGCAATATAAGGCAACGAAGGTATTGTTCCATAGATTGATTCGTCCTTTCGGTCTGTCCATCGGTCTCAGGATGATAGGCCGAAGAATACCTGGTATCAATGCCCAATAGCTTCGTCAGGGATCTCCAAAACCGAGAGGTGAACTGTGACCCTCGATCAGATATAATGACCGAAGGAAGGCCGAATAGCATGAACACATGTTCAAAAAACAAATCCGCCAATATAGGAGCCGAAGGGATACCTTTGCAGGGAACAAAACGGGCCATTTTAGTGAACGTGTCCACCACCACCCAGATGGAGTCGAAGCCCTTCGATTTGGGGAGATCCGTAACGAAATCCATCGTCAACGTATGCCAGGGCCTGGGAGGTACCGGAAGCGGAAGCAACAACCCAATTGGTCGACCCCTTTGATGTTTAGCCTGAGCACATACTGCGCATGATCTAACATAACATTCTACATCGCGCTTCATAGAAGGCCACCAACACCAACGCTTGAGAAGATCTAAAGTGCGCTCTTGTCCGGGGTGAGCGTTAAAGGGAGCGTCATGAGACCACTCAAGGGCCAGATTACGTGTGTCAGGTGTAGGAAGGAACAGGCGTTCATGTACGAACGGTAATCCATCGGAAAATACTGGGTCCCATTCTTGCAACTGGTCAGAATGATCGCTAGTCCAGGATCGAACCGAGTCTATCAGTGACAATGAGGGAGTACAGAGACAAATCACATGACTCTTTTCGAGAACGGTGTCGGGGAATGTAGGCAATTGGACCCCCCCCGGGGAACGTGACAAGGCATCCGCCTTCCCATGCGCCGTTCCAGGACGGTGCATGATCCGGAAGTCAAAAGAGGAAAAGAAAAGATGCCATCGGACCTGTCTGCTATTAATGCATTTCAGAGAGGCCAAATCCTGTAGATTCCGATGATCGGAGTATACTGTGATAGGATATTTAGCCCCCAGAAGATGATGACGCCAAACACGGAAAGCGTCCATGACAGCCAAGAGTTCTTTTTCCGTAACGGTATAATGAGACTCAGTACTGGAAAACTTACGGGAGTGGTATGCCACTGGATGTAATTTGCCTGTATTAGGACATGTTTGTGACAGTACCGCCCCGAGGGCAAAGGAAGAGGCATCAGCCTCGACTATGAACGGAAGATCAGGATTGGGATGTTGGAGTACCGGTGCGGTAGTAAAGGCGGTTTTCAAAGTCTCAAAAGCCTCCTGCTGTTCTCTCTGCCACTGATATGGTACCCGAGGACTAGTCAGGGTCGTGAGTGGGGCTACAATCGTAGAAAAGGAAGAAATGAAACGCCTATAAAAGTTGGCGAATCCTAAAAAGGCCTGCAAGGACTTGAGTGTTCGAGGTACTGGCCAATCTAAGACAGCTTTGACCTTAGACTCGTTCATAGACAACGCCCCAGGGGTGATGTGGAAACCCAAAAACTCAACAGAGGTCTTATGGAACTGACATTTCTCAGGTTTGGCAAATAAGGAATGTTTGCTTAAACGGGTTAATACTTCTCGGACGTGGTTTACATGGTCATCAAGATCTCGAGAGAAGATCAGGATGTCGTCCAAATACACAACCATGTACACATCCAGAATATCCCTGAAAATGTCATTCATGAATCGTTGGAACGTGGCCGGGGCGTTACATAAGCCAAAGGGCATGACAAGATATTCGTACAAGCCGTAACGAGTACAGAAAGCAGTTTTCCACTCGTCTCCCTCGCGAACGCGTACCAAATTGTATGCGCCGCGTAGATCAAGTTTGGTAAAGATGGAAGCATGTGTTAAATGATCTAAGAGTGGAGTGATTAACGGGATGGGATATCTATCCTTCTTGGTGATCGCGTTAAGACGCCGATAATCCACACAAGGACGTAAATCCCCCTCCTTCTTGGGTACAAAGAAGATAGGACTTGCCGCTGGTGAAGTGGAGGGGCGGATGTGTCCTAAACGCAGGGCGTTCTGTACATATTCTTTTAACACCAGTTCCTCCGAAGGAGACAAAGAGTAGATCCTGCCCGAAGGAACAGTGGAATCAGGAAGCAATTCGATTGGGCAGTCATAAGTTCTATGTGGAGGAAGTACCTCAGACGAGCCTCGATCGAAAACTGATTCGAAAGCCCGATATTCTGGCGGAATCCCAGACACCAACCCCCCAACAGTATGGGACTGTATGACTTCTGGATCGTCAACTGTCAGTGTGAGTTGTGCTAAGGCTCCCAAGACCCGAGAGGGTGTGTCAGGGGCTTGATGGATCGGGAGACAATCATTCTGACAAATATCGGACTCAAAGAGTACAGTGCCTGCTTGCCAATTGATCAGTGGATTATGTTCACGTAACCAGGGAATCCCTAGTATGATACCGAATTGAGGTGCGGTGATCAAATCAAAACATAAGGTTTCTGTGTGTATGTCTTGTATGTTCAACAAGAGGGGTGCAGTTTGATGTCTAACAGGACCAGAAACCAATGCGGAACCATCTACGGCTTGAACATGTTCCGGTCGTGTTTTTACCACTAAGGGTAGATTGAGGGAATGGGCCAAATCAATATCTATGTAATTACCAGTGGCACCGGAATCAATAATGATATTGACTGCATGTAGAAGGCCAGTAGAGGGACATAGAGTAGCCTTTACGGAGATGGGTTGAACACGAGCAAAGGCAAGAGGGGTTCCCGGAGAAGATGATGGGACACTCGACCTGGTCTCCGGTTCTAAGGTCGAGCCATCCGAAAAACCTGACTCTTCTTGGGACGTCGAGGACACTCTTTCACGAAATGTCCAGTGGTGCCACAGTAAAAGCATGCATTATCTACCCTTCTAAATTCCCTCTCAGATGTTGTAATAGGACTGCGTACCCCTCCCACTTGCATAGGTTCTTCAGTACCGGAAGCGGGAGTAATAACAAGAGTAGGAGAGGAGGAGGCCCCCAATTCAGCTCTACGCTCCGATCGACGTGCATCTACCTGCAGGACGAGATCAACTAATTCCTGATACTGAGTAGGCATAGAAGGGATCACTGCCAAAGCGTCTTTCATGGTGTTACTCAACCCCCTATAAAAGACCACCGCCCGCTTGTTTTCTGGCCATGATGTTTCCGCAACCAGCTGATTGAACCGGGTGATGTAATCTATCAGTGTTCTTTTGCCCTGAGTCAATTCTAACAACTCCAAATCCCTAGACTGTGCCTTGTGTCGAGTATCGAATACTCGGGACATTTCTAGGACCAACATATCAAAGTCGTAAAGAACCGGGCTATTGTTTTCTAACAGGGGATTAGCCCAAGCGGCAGCTGTTCCGGCTAAATGGGAAAGGGCAAAGGCGGCCTTAGCAGTGGACGTGGGAAAAGCCAAAGGCCTGCATAAGAAATGTAACTTGCACTGGTTAACAAAGGTTCTGAATTTCTTGGGATCACCCTGGTAACGTTCAGGAGCAGCCAGGGGGGAAGGAGTCGGGAGGATTATTGGAGTCGGGACTGTAGAAGTAGCCAAGGGAGGGGGTGTAATGGAGGAGCTGCCATCTCCAAACTCAGGGTCTGCAGGAAGGGAATGCTGAACGCTCTGTATGGTATCCAACCTTTGATGGATCACTGTGTTTGCGGCGGCCATATCTGCCCTTAATATTGTAATTGCCTGAACTAAAGCAGTTATGGGTTCGTCCGTGGATCCCTGCATCGTCTAACACGACTATACGGCTTCTCAGTCTGTTCTGACTTGAGTGTCGTGTAGACTGATGAGACCTCCGTCCCCAAGTGACGCACAGGGGAACAATATAGAAACCCGCTGTGCGACCCTTGAGGCCACAGGTGAGAGATGTCTTCCCAGATCCACGGAGCCTCTGGAACACCGATGCTGCTGTCAAGAAGGAATGAGGTTAAGCACCAGGCAATCACAATACAGGCAGGTAAACAAAAGAATCTAAAGTGTCTTACCTATCTGGTGTAAGGGAGACCCAGGAAACCTAGTAGGGAGGTTCGAGGCTCAACAAGATACAGCGGTCCCTGGAGTGGTAGAACCGCAGGTAAGCGTGGATCCAGGTGGGTCACCTGTAAGATAGGGCTTGACTTGGGCGTAGAAGTACAGCAAGGTATTCAGGGATGATCCAAAGACAAGTCGATGTGCAGTCCAAATATCCGGCAACAGGTAAACAGTTCCAGGCAAAGGTACAAAGGGTGTCCAAGAGAGTCCAAGATAGAGTTCCGTAGTCGAGGTAGCAAGGAGCAGGTATAAACGCCAAACAGGGTCCGAAGCCAGCTGAGAAGCAATGAACGTCCTGCCTCTCAGGTCTTTATACTGTGTGCCCCTGGGTCATGTGACGTCTCTGGGCCATGTGACGTCCACCAAGATCACGTGAGGAACGCCACACTGTATCACGTGACCGAGGTGATGACGTAACGCCGTCTTTTCTGCGATACATCCTCCAAGGCAGTTGCCAATGCAGGAAAGGTTGTAAACGAGCCCGTACACCAAAGAAGGTACGGTGTTTTCGGTTCTGTGGGTTCACCGAATCCCTTGAGCCTCGAAGCTGGGGTGGAGATGTTTGGGGAATGTGAGCAGTGTTCTGATGTGGGGAGGCCTGATGTGCTGAGGATCGCCTAACAATTATACAGGAACGTGAGAGACTGCGCAAGCAAATATTGGACACTCACATAGACCCACCATCTGTGAAAGTGGAGAACGCAAAGAACCCAAGCAGCTATGTTGGAAGATGGTCTATTGCAAACCAGGCGGCGGCTGTGTGTATATGTATTGGTCATTTGAAGATCATGTCAACCACTATGGACACCTGGCCGGAATAATGAAAGTATGGAGAGTGACAAGAGATAAAGGAAAGGATGATTTTGTGGTCAACAAGTCAACCAGAAGGGGGACTGAAGTAGGAGAATGGGATAACACCCTTCCCCCAATCTCATCCAGACCATGGACTAGGGGATCACAACCCAGACACAAGAGGAGTGCATTTACCTACCAGATGACAAAATACCCTATTCAGAAACCAAAACATAAGAGGAGTGTGCCCACCAGCGCGACAGGCCAAAGCCGACGCCTCCAACATGGACCAGCTCGACTAGAACAACAGCCATAAGTATTCACATCATTAGAGATGCCATGATGACATAGCCAACAGACAAGAACACACGTGCCAACATGCACACTGGTCACTCACACACCAACCTACACGAAGAACATACTCAGTGCTATGACGTAGGGGAATGACACACCCGCTGACGTGCATCGTTGTTATTTTTACATAGGCCTTCTACAGCTCCGCAGAAACGCAAGACGCATGAAGAGCTTGTGTACATGCTTGCTGACGCTTTTCCCCACCACCCATCCCTATGACGTCACCACCATGCGTATCTGGTGCTGCCTGTGACACACTGTCGCCCCGCGACCTCCATACTATGGATTATGTACTGCCACCCATGAACTAGGCCCGAGTAGACTGCAAGCAAGGGTCCCAGACAGGAGCCTCGCCATGAAAATCCTCTCAGCGACAAGAGTACAAGTGCTGACCATGCAGAACGAGCCTCCAACGAGAGCTCACAGCCAAGGCCACAATATTGCAACTCGTATGCCGCGAGCCCAGCGCCAAGGTTACACCTGTGAGTGCCAAGCCTTCTGAGGTGAAATACAAAACTAATGCTCATAATTCTGCTCCAGCTACGGTCTCTCCACATGTGACCAGGCCGAACTGACAAGGTGCCAAGCTCACAAGACAGACAGTCGCCAGGGTCCCACGTTTGGGACACAGGTTGCAACAACGAAGCGGCACGATGGACACCTACAGCGATGGGAAAGACCCACTCACAAGCCCATGAGCAGACCTGTCCGTTGTCCGCACAAACACATAGTTGCACAATTGTTGCTAATGACAGGTTCACTGCGAGCTGGGAATGACAATGGTCCCAGTCTTGGAGGCTGACGAGACAACCAATCAGAACACAGGTGGGCTTACTACTGACCCCAGTACTCTTAGCTAATCACCAAGGTTCCCCCTGTAACAATTCTAAAGTAACAACTGTTAGGGACAGCCCAAGTGTACCACCTGATCCGTCCTTATCCACTAACATTTCTTCCCATAGGGGACATATACTAACCCTACCACTCGGGGACCCAATCCAGAGTGGCGATAGGTTTTGTGATGATTTTTCCCAGGTGACGCGAGTAGCGCATCATACTGCTGTAAAAAGGGCCTGCGAGCCCCACTAACAACGAGCGTCTTATCGGATGCATACGAGCCGAGACCCATCCCTGCCGTTATTACAATAAACAGCAGTACTCACCTTGCTTCTTGTGTGTGTCTCATACACCTTTTGGGGACCCGGGAGGAGTTGGGGCCTCCCCAGCCCGGTGGTCTGCGGACAGCTCTGCCGGCCCCAGGTGAATCACCCCGACACCGTGCTGCCCAGGGTTGTCTGGTTATGGGTGCTTCAACCGGTATGGCTCTTCTGATGTATACTGGGCAGATTCCCAGTGCAGCTCTTTGTAGGTTAATTTGCTCTTCATACATCACATGCCTTGGCGAGTACGCTCCTGATACCTCAAAATGAGGGGAAGGGATGCAGACCATGTCTGGGACCTCCGCTACACTCCCCCCTCTGGTCGGATCATCGACCACTTCTGCAGTCTCCTTTGCATTCATTTCTTTTGATTCTTCGGTGTCATGGTCATCGTCCTCTGCGTTGGTACATGATGGTGTGAATGTGTGAGCCTTTGGAGTCCATATTTTTATGACTCCCTTCAAACTCCCTGCTGTTTTCACATGTTTGTCTTTGTTCCATGTCATTAGCTGACATTATCCATTTGGGCTGCAGTAGATCCAGTTTCCTTCATACCTTCTTCGTTTCTTAGGGTATGTGCACTTTGTTCCCTCTGGCGCAAATTTGCTAGCTTTCACAAAGTCTCTTATTTCTTCATCAGTCAGGTCTCTGGGCTTCCATCCTGGCTCAACATCAACCATTATTTTCATCCCTATGGCTTTCTTTGCAGTTTTCTGGCACTGCGTGATGATTATTTTGGCAACACAGAATCCTAGCAGCACCATTGCTAGCAAGGCTCCCAGGAACTTGAATATATCAGCCATCCATTGTGAGACCCATGAAAATAGGTTCCCAAACCAGCTGTCATCGCCTATTTCATCACTTTCATCGATCATCTGGTTTTTCAGGCTTGTCAGCATGCTTATGGCCTCTGTCAGTGTTCTGTTCTCTTCATCGTGTGGTGGTACAAATGTGCAACATGATTCTCCGATTTTTGTACAAACACCTCCATCCATTGCAGTGATCATGTCAAGCACATATCTGTTTTGGAGGGTCATCAGTCTGATTGCTCTCAGCTCTTCCTTGATCGCGTTGAATCCTTTAATAGTGGTATTGATGGTCTGCAATAACTCCCATCTGTTTATCTGCAACCATTTAGTATTCACTCCAGCTTGGATGTAGGGCAGGAGTAGTGTTGTGAATACTTTTGAGGTGAGGCTGAACAGCCTGTGTTTGTACAGGTTTGCTTGGAATGCCTCTTCTGATTTGGGAGAAAAGTCATTTTCCCTCTTCATCCTGGATACCAGTTCCGCAGATCTCTTCTTCTTAGATGAGCATCTGCTTTCGGAAAACTGTCCAACTTTAGGTCATTCTTAGGGATCACTAGTGCGGGAATGTGGACATTCACTAGTGTGCATATGCCTCCCAAGTTTTTAGGCAGCCTTATGTATGCCTTGGATCCACACGCCCAGTAATGGTCCATAATAACTGCGGTTCCTTGTGTCATTCCTGGAGCTTCAAAGATTCGTCCGCAGTTTTGATTCTCTCCCATCTTCTTTATGCCATTGTTTCTGAAACATAGTTTCGGGCTCTCCAGTGGTACTATTTGCTGGGGTCCTCCTCTATCTTCGACCCATGTTAGCAGTTTTACCAACCTTGGCCACAGAGGTTTGCATAACCTCTGCAAATTCTCTATTGCTTCCTTGCATGCTCCAAGGACCATCCATTACTACTCCATCTTCCCATCCATCTAGGGAGACCACTGACTTCAAGATCTGCATTTGGCCTCTGATCTTCCAGATTTGAGCCTCTTCTGCAGTCTTTCCTTGAACGTTCAGTCTAGGGTTAACTTCTCATCTTATCCCTGATCCTTTGATGCCAGGGTTGTCGTACCTGATCACGTGATTCCTTGTATGCGCTTGGTTTCTTGTTTTAATGTCCTGGATGTAGCCATATTCATCCGGGTAATCCTTTTTGTTGGCCCATATCAACGAGGCATCTCTTCCCATAAATTGTCCTCTGGTGTTGCACATTGCTACATGTGGCATACAGTGTGCTGTAGGGACATCAATTTCTACAGCCATGAAGATCTTGGATTTTCCCATGCTGTATGGTAGGCATTCCCCTTCCGACCTCCTTCGTCCTACTTCCTTCATGTGCTGGCACCCTATGTTGCTTCTGAGATGGGCTGTGCTGTCCAGGTAATCCTTAAGTTCATTGTTATCTTCGTGTGGGCTTCTCTTGATTCTCAGCGTTCTTCTCTGAATGCATCTGTCCTGCTTTTCCACTTTGGGTATCTCGATGGAGCAGGCTGCCTCGACTGCATCGCTGTGGTAGGAGGAGGATTTGTGCTTCCTTTCCTTCCCTTCTGTAGTCTGCCATAAACTTCCCATAACCACCATTGGATTACCAACTTCCCAACTCGTGGCTGTATTGTAGGTCTGCGGCTTCTTCCTTGCGTTGGAGCAGGTGTGCTTGCTGTTATAGTTTCTATAGTTCTGTTTTCTGCTCCTCGTGCAGTTTCTTTGCTTCGACTATGAATGGGTACAAATGATCTATTAGCCTGTGTGTCTTCTCTATGAGTTCTTTCGTGGCCACTTCTGTTCTTTTGAGGGATTTTGCTATGCCCTTTCTCTCTAGTGGTTCAGTTAGCTCCTCTTGAGTACTACCCCTGTTTTCTGGAATAGATTGTTCAGCATGCAGTCTCCTCTTCTCTGCTGCTTTCGTTGGAGGCCCTGTAGCCATTGACACTTGCCCTTGTCTTTGTGCATCCTGTGTGTGGGTGCGTGCAGTGGTCAGTGCAGCATTTTCATTCATTCCGTGCTGACCCTGTCTCCAGCTTTTCTCTTCATTTGTTACCTCAAATGTGTCTAAATCATTGCTTATAACATTTAAATTGAGTTTGTTAATTTTATCATCAGGTATTCTTGGGACTGGGATGACTATATAGGGTCTGGGTGCTTTCGTAGGCCCCAGATGTTCATTATCTGGTGGGTGCACTGAGATTGGGGCACTTCGCGCACCAATAAAGAAAGCAGTTCTGATTGTTAATGACACAAAAACAATAATAATAACTATACATATACACACAATCGTTCAGAATGGCAATTTGCAGCATTTTCTTCCAGGGAAGTGGGGGCGCCCTTCTGTTGGGGGTAAAACCAAGTTACTGTTCTGGCCCCCATTTCGAAAGAGTTCAAAGTCAATTATTTATTCCTTCTTTTGCTCTGGACTCATATTTCGTAAGTTCGTTACTATTAGAGGGACGAGTGCTTCTCCAAATGTCCCCCCTCACGTGAGTGACAATGGTAGTCTCTGGGCACTCAGTACAGTTCCTGCGCTATACTATGGAAAAGGGTTAGGCTAGCAACTTTGGTACATCACATTCATTATGCATATTGATAATAGGTGAGGTCCCAATGCACGCCTCGAATTTGCCTTGGTCCTGAGGACATGCTGGAACTAGCTCAATGTGAACGAATGAAAAGATGGAACTGCTAAAAATCACACAAAAATAAAATGTTGTAAAAATAAAAATAAAAATAAAAATAAAAGTGAACATATGAAAAAATAGGAAAACATGAGAAAAATGAAGGAAAAGGAAAATAAAATGGTGAAGTTCTTGTGTCCTCTCCTTTTGTTCGGTCTCTTGGTGACAAGTTGAAGAACAGTGTCTCTTTCCTCTATCTGCTTCACGGCGGAAGGATGATGAAAATTTCTACTTTGGATCTCCTCCTTCTAAGGCTCTCCTCAGCAGTGGATGTCTATAATTGCTTCTTAGTTGCGCTTTGATAGCTCTCAGGAGCCTGTTTAATTGTGCATTTTTTACTGGGTCTCTGAGGAATGTGGATACGTCAACATTGGTGTGTCTACCCACTAGTTCTGGAAAGTTCTCAATGAGGTGGAAGAAGACTTGATATGCGTATCTGCTGTCTTCTGGTGACAACGACATTAGCTTTATTTTCTAGTCTCTAGATCACAGGCCTTTCTTGTGATGTGAACAGTTTTTACACTTTCCTGCTGCATGGATTGCGACCACGTAATTCAGTTTGTACCACACTTGGTTTAGGAATTTGTTGTTTCTTGGATCTCTGATGAAGGTTAGGGTATCTGTGGTTCTCCCAACAGCTCCTGTGCACTCCTCTATGATTCGGAAAAATAAGGTGTATGCCAGTTCATCAATGATCACTTGAGGTGGTAGCATTTGTCCTTATTCCCAGTACACTGGCACTTCGGGAAAAGCCTCCGTATTATCTTCCTGTTGGCTGGATTTGGGATAAAATCTGGGATAATGGTGTCTCTCCCTATCAGTGATGGATATGTCTCTAATACTAATCGAAAACAGGAAAGCACATCTTTGGTAATATTTCTACTGGGGGATACCATGAGTTTTGTGACAAATTCTTGGTACTGGTTGCTTCAGGATATCACTTTTTGGTTCTCAGGAATGTCTTATTTTCCGCTTATCAGTCTTAGGGCCTTTTCAATGCTTAATGTGGCTTTAAATGTTCATATGAGTAGCATTACAGTGGCTTTGGGTATGTGATTCTCTCCTTTACCCTGCACCTTTGGCTGCACAGAGTGTTCGCTTTATTGCTTTTGTCCTTTCAGTGCTTAGAGGAGAAGTTCAGTGCACGCCAAGATTTTCACAAGGAGCTCTTTCATCTTGTCTTTTCTGCTCGTGCATCCCTTCTTCCTTGTCATGGATCTTGTCTGCACGTGCTGAGGTTCTTCCCCGTTGTCTGTAGATTCTTGGCAGCTGGATGCAGCTGGAGGGCTCTCCCCTGTGTAGGGTTTAATGTCATTAAGGAAGATCCAGGCTCTTCTGCCCTTGAGCTTGATAGCTGACAGGGTGCAGTCCTCTATGATGAAGGGGCCATTGAATCTTGGCTCGTCCCACCTTTTTCTTGTGTGGTTTCTCACCAATACTGCATCACCAGGGAAGACGAGGGGCACATAAAGGATTTGAGCTGCGCCTGCATCAGCACTTCCTGTTGTGTTTTGTGCTGTGCTGTCCCCCATTCACCGTCGCTGCAGCTGGTCTGTACTGACAGAGGCACTGGATGTCATACAGTTAAGATAGTCTTTCATCTCTGCTCCCAGAACCTCCCTTGTTGGCTACTATGGCAAATAGTGAGTGCTCAACATACAGTTTCATGGAGCACCCCATCACAATGGATGACGCCTTTTCAATACCGAATGCGGCAGCAGCTAGGTTTTGTTCACATGGGAAGTGGCCCTTCATGACTGGGTCCAGGCTCCCGCTGTAATATGCTAGGGGCTTGTACCCCAGCGAGGTTCGCTACGCGAGCACTGCCGTCATGAAATTACCATCGGTATGTGAGAACAGGTAGAACTCCTCTGCACAATTAGGAATCCTAAGAACTAGGGCCTTACAGATTGCCCCATTGAGTTCTGTAAACCCCCTTTCCATTGCCTCAGTCCACTCGATATCTTCCCTTGTCACCTGAGCCTTTTTTAGGGCTTGGTGTATGAGCTGTAGTCGAAGACCCATGCTCTGACGTAATTGCACAGGCCTAAGAAGCTTTGCATTGTTTTATTGTGCGTGGCTTGGCTGTGTTCATGATAGCTTCAGCCCTCTCTGTGGTTACCTTCTTCCCCTCATGTGAAATCAGTTGCCCTATGTACAATACTTCTGGCTGACAGTACTGCAGCTTCTCCTTATCAACTTTGTATCCCTTCTCAGCCAGTATAGTTAGTAGCTGGACAGAGTCTTGCCTGCATTGCTCTTCAGTGGTGCTGCAGATCAGAATGTTATCCACATACTGCAAAACAACACTGTCCACCGCGATATTGCTTAGGTCCATTTGCAGGACTCTGTTGAAAATAGACAGGGACTCTCAGCACCCCTGTGGGAACCTCGTGCTTTTCAGGCGCATCTGTCTGAAAGTGAATGACATCAGGTCTTGTGAGTCTCGGTGCAATGGAATCGAGAAAAATGCATTTTTCAATTCGATCACCGTGAAATATTTTGCCTCAGTGGGTATGTTACACAGTATTGTGGATGGATTAGGGACTAGAGGGAACTCGGCTTCAACTATATCGTTTAGTGCTCGTAAATCTTGGATTAAACACCAAGACCCTCCTTTTGATTTCTTGACAGGATAAATCACCGTTTTACAAGGTGATTCTGACGTCACTAGGATGCCCTGCTCCATTATGGCAGAAATTGTCTTTGCAATCCCTTCATCTGCCTCTCTGGACATGGGGTATTGTCGTGCTCGTGGCAAAATCGCTCCTGTTTTCAATTTAATCTTCACTTCACCTGCCCCCTTCAGGAGACCTACGTCATAGGGCCCTGTAGTCCATACTGCGGCAGGCAATTGGGCCTTGTTATCATCAAAGTACTCTGGACGTATCAGTGCCAACATCATTCTCTGCAGCACCTCCCTTGATCATTTTGACTCAAAATATGAGACTCACTATTACCCTTGTCTCCTCTAGGTGAGGGTGCTCTTCAAACAGATCATCATCGGTGACGTCAGTCACTCAGTACCCTTCTTCAATGGTGATAATCGCACACCATTGTCTACCTTCATCGTCATATCCTTCGACCAATACCACTTTTCCTCGCACTGCAGCAGATTGCATCAATAAGGGAAATACTTGTCCCTCCTCTTCGTGCATGGGAATTCTTGGTCTGAATAGAAACTCATCAGGGGTTCTCATAGTTTTGTCTGCGAGGCCTGGGAGTCCCGCCATAAGCACCCGCATGCCATATGCAAAGACTTCTGGTTCTAATGGTATAGGTCTCATGGCTATACGTCCTGAGTATGCTCTGATAATTTTGCACACATTTGAATAAGGCATTCCTGGAGTGGAGCACACTATACCATTCTCGGTAAACGAGATGGTCATGTTTAATTTAGTCATCAGGTCCCGACCCAGAATATTTACTGGGGTCTGACGCGAATATAACAGAGGTACATTCATTTTGCGCTCTCCCACTGAGACTGGGAGTGCGTCTGTAAATGGAACTCTACTATGAGCTCCAGTGAAACTCTGAGTATCTATAGCCTCGCTGGACAAGGAAAAGTTGCCTTCTCGAATGCACAAGCGTGTTGCACCTGTATCAACTAAGAAGGAATAGTCTTTCCACCCTATGGTTAAATTCACCCTTGTTTCCTTGTTAGGGTCTGGTGTCACTGATAGGATAGAGCACATCAGAGTCCCCCGTGAGCTGTCCTATTTTATATATAAGTTCGGCCCACTGTATACTTGTTGATTTCCCCCAGTCCCAGGGTTAACTCCCCCTCTGGAGCTAGTGACCTGTGACATTTGCGGTGGTGCCTTCTGGGGTTGTCCCTGCGGTAAGTTCCCCATGTTCAGTGGTTGAACCACTTGCTGTGCACCTTACTACATGCCTGACGCTTGCGGCTGCACTGTGTAATTTTGTGCACCGCCCGGTTGCAGGATGGCAGGCTGATTCACCATGCCTGCCCCCATCCCTTGGCTGTTTTGCCACATGCATTGGCTTCTGCACATGCGCGCCACATGTCCTGTCATTCCACACAGCCAACAAGCTGGCGGTAGTCGGGCCATCTGTCCATCTGGCATAGCTTGACCACCCATCTGCGCGTTCTGAAAGCCATTTTGAATATTCTGAAAGCCTCCCTGGTTACCTTGAAAGACCTCCTTGATTATTCTGCCATCCTCTTCCTCCAAAACCCCTTCCTCTTGGGTAAAATCCTGCATTACCCTGATTATTCTGCGATGGGTTGGTCGCTTGTTGTGCGCTTGGTTCGGCTGGGAGCATGGCTCCCTTGAGAGCATACTTCGAGAGCTTCTTTTGCACCAACTTCGCCTCCTCGTCCTTACGAGTTGCCTCCTTTTTCCGATTGTTTTCATGCAACAATCTACAGTAGTGTGCAATTGTCAACTGTATTTCGGGCCATGGTTTTGCTTCTACTCCTACCAATTTTTTAAGCTGCTTCTGCACCGGTTCAGGCAACCCTTGGCATAATATGTGGTAGAATACAGGGATAGATTTCGTCCAAGACTCATGCATTTCGAGCATACGTCTTGAAAATTCTGGATATAAATCAACGGATCCTCTGACTCTTTTCATTTTTTGAGTCATTATAGCTCCCATATCAGACGTGTCTGGATATAGCATACGCAGCGCTTTCCACACTGCTGCTCTACAGTTATTAAACGGTGCTCCGTCATGGGAGGTATCGGTGAAGATTACCCTAGGGTAGCCTGCCCGCTTCCATACATCATCTGCTCTTTCACCAAGTATAGAAATTAGGAGGCCCTTAATGTCCCCTATGGCTAAGGTAACTCCCCCTGTCATTTTCTCTAATTCGTGTATCCACTTCCCAGCTCCTGATGTCAACATTGGAAGCTTATTTTTCAGGTTCTCTTGGTCCATATGTGGCCATGGAATATATTGTGGTCTTGCTCCCCCTTTTTCTAGCAACGGGAATTGGAATGCACAGTCCTCCTTCTCTTTCCCCGAAACTCTTTGATCTATTGCCGGCGTGGCATTCCCACCTTGCCGTCTACCTGGCAATGCCCTTTGTCTGTCTGCATAGGCAGGTGCTGACGCCCCCTTCTGACCGTGGGGTGTTCCTACATGACGGCCGGACTGCGTGGCAGACTCCAGTGCCCTACTTGTGGACCCGCTAGCATCTGACTTCGGTCCCCTGGGAGCCGTTATTCGCACCGTCTCCTTTCTTCAAGAGCCACATCCTCCGTTTCCCCACCAGAGTCAGATTCTGATTACTCCCAGTTTACACAACTCCTAGCATTTTCTTCATTTTGCCCAATCTCCAGCCTGTCTAGGGACAGTCCCCTGCTCCCACTACTTCGGGTGACATCCTCAGTGTCATATAGCTGAGTGCTCTCTAAGCACTCATCTTCCCTTCCCCCATTGGATATCTGCTCTAGCCCCATCTCGTCGTATATTTTATCGATCGTTTCCCCGATGCTTCTGGTGTCGAAGTCATCTTCAATATTTGTCCCACTTGTACCTGGTACTGCATCGCTTGCAGGAAAGAATTCTTCTATGTTTAATAACTTCCCCCTCCAAATATTCAAGATCCTGTGCCCTCTGTCTGTGCTTACGTTCTATTTCCTTGTCTATTTCCTTTCGCTTCTTTGCTTCTTCCCTAGCCTTATCTACTTCCCTCATCCGTTCATTTCTACATTCTTTTGCCCTTCTACTTTCCTCATCTTCCCGCTTTTTTACTTTCCTTTTGTGCACTCTCCTTTCTTCCTCCAACCTTAACATGTTTTTCCTGTACCTTTTATAGACTGCGTACTGTGTGCGACTGAGCAGTATTCCTTGCTCTTCGCGATATACTTGTTCTCGCCTTAGCCTATCTTTCTTTCTAGTCCTTTCATCGCTTTCTTCCATCCCTTTCTCTTTCTCTCCCCTTTGCGTCTCATCAGACTTCTCCCTTGGCCTCAAATCATCACTTCCTTTTCCATCTAACTTCAGTAATATTTGACCTCCCATCCATTCGTCTTTCGCGATTGCTATCTCATCACCTCTACCTTCATTTCCTTTATGTTTATTTCCCTCTTTCTCCTTCTCTGGAGGTGCACAACTCTGTGGCCAATCTTTCCCTTTATCTTCGCATCTCTCTTTGTCCCTTCAGACTACGGAGGCGATATTGTTTGCCTGTTCTTTTCCCTTATTATCGTCACTACTGTACGTAGGTGACTCATATGTGGGGTTGCTAAACCCATGGCTGCTTTAAGTTCCCTTAGTGGGTAAAGACCCTCTGACTGCCTTCCTTCAATGACTGGCTCAGGCGCGGCTGGAGGCGCGGTAGGCGTCTCGCCCCCCTCTGTACATACATTTAGTATCCAGTATGTGGGTGGTTCTTCCACCTTTGTTTCTTCAAACATTTTCCAGAACTCCAGAATAGCAAGACGTTTCTCCAATTTCTTGCCCGAATATGTGGCGTGTAGGAAGGTAGTCATGTGCTGTAAAACAGCCTTAGAGAGTGACTCGTTCTGGGGCCACGGCATAAACATCCTATTGGCTGTACCCTTAATCCACTCCTGGAAGTATTCCTTCAGTTGTATTGCATTCTTGGGCAGTTGCTTACATAAATGCGCAAGTGGAGTAACCTCCTCCATTCTTAATTTCGTCACCAACAGTATTAATACAGTTCTTTAATCTTCCACTAGTATGAGCGAGCACCACATACGCAAGCCCCAATCCAATTTTTCCCGTCAAATTTTGTACCAAAAATTTACTCAAAACCCAACAATTCAAAGGCGATTCCCTCTTAGTTACTAAATTGCGTAAAGCCAAAATGTATTTCAATCGATCATCAATACAGTTATTTCACATTTGATATAAACAGGACATATATGACAGACATTTGACAGACTAGCCTGACACCAGCTGGCCATACATATACCTGCCTTCTAATCAATACCCATCATGGGATGTGAACGAACCCCTTTTGTGCCGTCTTTAATCATCACCGTAGCCTAAATTGTCCCCCCACTGTGGGCTCTGGGTTCACGTTCCTTCTGATCACTCTTTAAAGCGCAGGAACAAGGCAAATCCTTACATTTCGTCTCAGGTGCCCCCCTGGTATTCCTTACGTTTTGTCTCAGGTGCCCCCCTGGTATTCCTTACGTTTTATCTCAGGTGCCCCCCTGGTATTCCTTACGTTTTATCTCAGCGCCCCCCTGGTTTTCCTTACATTTTGTCTCAGGTGTCCCCCCGGTAATCTTCTTTATTTCTTATACTCGAGTCATTAACCCCCTAGATATATACAGTCTTCTCTAGTGCTAACTACTTCATTTATTTTTTCTCCGCCACCCTCCGTTACCTTTCCCTGACTTACTCTGATGCCTACATGACATTTGCCAAAGTAATGAGTTTGTTGTTTCACTCACAGATCGCATCTTTTCCTCTCTGGAACTTCGGATCACCGCCCCTTCCTCTTCCTGCTTTTAAGTTTTTCGTCCAATCCGCTGCCCATGGGAATGAGAAGGGTTATGCTTGGAAAGGCGGGTTCCTTCAGACCCACTGCAGATTTTTGAAGTTTTACTCTAACATTGTCCACGGGGAGCTTCTCAGTCTACTCAGCCGGAATGGCGAAAGGACTCGTGATCTTACCGAAGGCCTAGAGTTACTTCGTGCCGTCTGTCTAAAGGTGTCTTATAACTATATCAATCGATAATCAATAATCGATGGCCAAAACCATCCTCACGCTACCAAGTGTTCAGGAGGGGAAGAAGTTACTGACGGGCCCATAGGTCAGCGTTCACCATCCAGAACTTGTAAGAGAAGATAGCTGCACTATGTGAGGACAGGGGGTGCAGGATTCACTTACTCCAACACGATTCAATAATGAGGACTCAGTAAGTTGGCAAAGGGAAATCTGTTTAATGACAATTATATCAAACAAAGAAACAAATGGAAATCAGCAGCATTGCGATCACCTGTCTCGTTCCGACTTCCTCGAACTTCAGTCGGACAGCACTTCTTATAGGCAAAAATCGTCATCACTGACGTCTAATTTCTATAAAAATCATCATGCAATATAATTGGTTAGGAAAGGTAACTTAAGTATAGGTGTTATATCTGTATATGATAATAGGGCATGCAGATTGGATAACTCTTATCGGGTGGGCGTCTACGCCCATCCCTCTACATCACGCGTGATAGACGTCCCTACAACTGCGATGCCCTATTGGTTACAATATGTATAGGACTCCAAATAACTTGGTCCATTGTGATTGGGCAGGTTACACCCCTAGACATACATTTCCACTTTTAATTAGCAGCATGCAGAATGGACACTCCAGTGCCTGGTGTCCCAAGTTTCACCCTGCCTCCCTTCCATCAATCAGTGTTTTAGGGTGACGTGTCAATTAGTTGGCTAAGGATGGCCTCGAAACTGTAGTCTCTTATCGGGAAAGGTTATGGCATCCTCGGGTCCTAGATGACATCAGGCGATGGTACTTCTTCGCGCCTGGCTGGTCACGTGTTAGTTCACCATGAATCTGCTTCGGTTTCCAGCTTTTAATGCATTTAATTCTGTGTCAACCTAGCCACCTGCATGGGCCCCTCTTATCTTGACCTTCATGAAGCAGGCTGGTATGATCTGAAGTTGGAGTCTTGTGAGCTGACGCTCTCCTCCCCTTCTCTGGTTGACCTCGATTTCCTAGGCATGAGCCGGTCTTTGTTGAGTTTCGATTCCGCTCCTTCTCTTGCCTTTGGCTGGGTTTCGAAACTTTGCCTGTTAGGCCTCTTGCCGCCTGGGTACATTTCTTCTTTTGCAAAATGGAGTTGCACTTGTATAATGTGCCTTATTGAGGTAGATATATGGTTGGCGCTTGCCGCTCTTTCTTCTACTAAGCATTGCAAGCAGTATTGATTTCTTAGCATCTTGCGTTTCAAGCCTATTTACACACGTTTAACAGGACGGTTGCTTCCATCTTGTCTCGTAGCACTGTTTCCTCACGTTGTAACATTGTCTCCTCTCTGTGTCTATTCCATTCATTTTCGTAGTTATTCACACTGGCGTGTTATCTTCGATAGCTACTTTTATTCATTCATGGGTCTGTTAAGGCCCTTGTGTCATTTCCACTGGCCTTCCATTAAGGCTTTTGGGGTCTCTTCGTGGACCGTGTGTAGGTACTCCTCATTTCGAAGCAGCGGCAGGTATGGCTGTCTGATAGGGTACCGTGCTGCCCAGGGTTGTCTGGTTATGGGTGCTTCAACCGGTATGGATCTTCTGATGTATACTGGCCAGAGTCCCAGTGCAGCTCTTTGTAGGTTAATTTGCTCTTCATACGTCACATACCTTGGCGAGTATGTTCCTGATACTTCAAAATGAGGGGTGCAGGCCATGTCTGGGACCTCCTCTACAGGCCTGTAGTGGCTCAGTGTTGCAGTGAATGCGCTCCTCCTGCAGTCACACCGGCAGAGTTGTGCTTTCAATTCTAAGTTCTACAACAAAGAGCTCTGTTTTGTTTATTGGCCTTCTTTTGCCGCTTCACCCGAGTCCATTCGCCCTCAGACTCAGAGCTGCTACTATTTGAGGTCCCCTCGCTATCTTCTAGGTGCTCCCTGATTCTTTGAGCTGGTAAGTAGCACTCAGAATTGTGGGGCCTAGTTTCTTCTCCCCTGTGGCGCACAGGAGAGTAGTCTTCTGACTCCTCTCTGCTTCCAGGATTAGTGTAGGACCCCCCCCCCTCATTGCCGTGATTGGGTGGAGGTTTTTAAAATGCTCTTTTGGGGCCTCAGTTCACGCTCCTTTTGTTCTGCAAAGCAAACCAAATTGTCCTTTTGGAGATGATGTTTCTGTAGGTCTAACTCCCTGAGTTTCTCCTCATAGGAGGCTTCCTGGTCAGAGACATCAGCCATAATATTTTTGAATCGGTAGAGGGATGCCTGTCCATCAATCTCTGAGGGGCGGTGGCTTGCCTGTTCAAACATGCTAGGCCTATTTAATTCTGACTGCCTCACGGTTTTTGGCTCATGTAAACCTGTAAACGTGAAGGGAGCAGTGTCTTGAGTATACAAGGGGGTCAATGGGTTTGAGGCCCTTAGTACAGAGGGCATCACCCTGTGATCAGGGGTGGCCCTGTCCCTCTCTACTTGTTCGGGGTCCCTCAAGTTTTGATTTAATCTAGGACACTCTTTTTCTAACCTCCCTAGTTTCTCCTTCTCAGCCCCTACCTCTTAATAGTAGGCAAAGGTCTGAGCCTTTTCCTCTGCTATCAAGGCTTGACTGGCCTCTATTACCTGCTCTTGAGCTGACACCTGCTTGTGGAGTCCATTGTTCTCCTCAGAGAGGGCCTCATTGTCTTTTTGTGCTGCCTGTATGGCCTGGGAACACTGAGACAATTTCTTTTGCAGGAGGTGAACCTCCTTTCTATGCACATTTTGAGCCTCTATGGCCTGTTCTAACTCAAGTTTCATTTGTCCCCTATGTCCCACGATTTTTTTGCATTCTTCTTTTATGCCTGTCAGTCCCAGAAGGTCTGACTCCCTTCTCTCCAGATCGGTTTTTAATTTGCACACTTCCTGGCATAGGGCATCTTTTTCTTGGTACAGACCGCCCCTTTGTTCAGCCAGGTCAACTCGCTGTTGTTTGATTGTACTTAATTTCTGGCGTTCTAGGTTAAATTCTGCCTCGAGGTGGAGTCCTTGACTGATTAATTTATTATTCTCCTCTTCCAACTTTTTGATCTGATTTTGTAACATGATTATTTGTCCTGAGCAGGGCCTGTTGTAATTTAGTTGTTGGTTTAGTTTCTGTTGACTCTCTCCCAGATGATGTAATAGGCCACCGTCCTGCCACGCATCCATGTTCATGGCGGTGACCTGTTGCATCATTTCTCCTAGCCTGGCCTCCTCATCTTGCTGTGCCCATTCCCCTCTGACAAATAATGTTTGCAGAAGGTGCTGCCTAGACATGTTTATCTCTACTGTGGTCATTATGAAGAGTGTTCTTCCTTTATTAAATTATTTATATAAAGGTAGACCTGTATTTTGTTGCTTTTTGTATAGTCAGGGTTGATTTTACTTTATGTTTACACACTGGCCTGATACTTAGGGTCTATGTTTTGGGATGGTGCTTCTACAGTGCAACACAGCTTTCTAGCCTGCTGTGTTAAGCTGTCATGGTGGAAAATCTTATCTCGATCCCGGCAACGAGCCCACACTGGGTTAAGAATTTTAAAGAGGCGTCACACTCCAGACCGGACTCTTCATACAGGCCATGGATGCAGCGCACAATCAAAATGCTTTTAGATTTATGCATTTGGATTTAGCTTTGAGAAGGCAGCCAACCCGCCTCACCTCCCCCCCTTAACGTACACCCTGGGTCGCAATGGACCATGAACCAGGCCAGTGTGTAATAGTAGAATATTTATTTATTTTTAATTATGAATAAAAATAAAACACATTCAATATAGGGCAGCAATCACCAGTGTGGTGATAATGACACCATAAAATGATAGGATACACTTAGTTTAAGCTTCTAACATAAGAGACACAATGCACAATTGAAAGAAAGCAAAATTACTTTTGGGTAGTGCTTTTAAATGGCACCACAGTTAAGAATTCCCCCTGCAACACTCCCTCAATCCCCTGTTAACCAAATTGTGTGTGGGTGGAGAGGAGTAGCAAGGAGTCAGGTATACTATGTAAAACGGCTTGGAAATTGAGCTAAACAGACAGAATCGAAAAAACAGTTTTAATGCTAAGGTACAACAGCACTTCACAGGTATGATATGAAAGTGAAAGGGTAACTCTGGATGGATGACAGTATGGGATTTTTAAAGGGGAAGGAAAAATCGGCTTTTTGAAATGAAAGCAGTTGCACGGGGAAAATCGGTTTGAAAAGGAAAATTACAAATTTTACTGAGACTATATTTTAGTGTCTAGAAAAGAGGAACGCTGCCTGTGAAAAGAGTTAATTTGCAATTTTAACCCCTTCACATCGTGTGTCTCTTTATATGGGAATTCATTAATTTATTCCAAATAGTACTAAGGACTTATACAACGGACTGAAATTATTTGGAAAGAATGGTGCTAACATATGGAAATTAATACAGATTTTCCTAAGGACAGGATTCTGACAATTTTAAGGATTTTGCTAGGGTATTTATAGGATTTCTATGGGATTGGACATAATACCAGGTAACAAAGCAAAAGATGCAGTTTTTTTTGGGGTTACTGAGGAAGGGAAACACTTGAATGGAATAGTTTGGAAAGCCAGCAGGGTCTTTGGACAGCGGAACAGGGATCAGGTCACAGCGCAGCACTGGCTTCCCTCTAGGGACAAAGTGGGGTAACCGGGGTCTGGACTCAATGGAGAGTGGGTGCATCAGCTGGGCAAAGCAGGTAGCTGGATAATCCCAAAAGGATTCAGCCTTTCCCCATTTTTCCCTGAATTATTGAGATTTATGTAGGGTTTAATTCTGGGTAAGAGGTTCAGCCTGGGTAAGAGGTTTGCTTGGATCTGCTATCAGCTACCCCTGGCCTGGCACTGGAATCAGGAATCTTGCAGGGTGAATGTGGAATGTCTGGATCTCTGGATGTTGGATTATCTTGAATACTGGATTTTTGAATGTCGGATTTTTGAATGTCCTGACTCCCCCTAAGCTTCCTCCTTATAAAGGCCGGATGACATCAGAGGATTTTTACGATATGGGCAGAACTAAGCTAGACCTACCTCTAAGAATCGGATAGGTCAGCCTGTGGATGTCGCTGCCTCCTCGTCAGCAGATTGGACTGAAGGAAGTGACTCAGTTTTAGTGTGTTTGTTTTTTACAATGTGCTTTGTTCGACCAACGTTATTTTTGCCAAAATCAGTTGTGGAGAAAAACACTTATATTTACAAATGTCATCATCAGGAAAATTAGATAGGCAGATTCCATATTTCACAAGGGACATTTCTGTCCAAACACCAAGTTTGTGTGATATTGTTAAGTCATTCAGGCAATCTTTCGCCATTTCCTTGGAAAGCACCTCACATAACATTCTACAATTGTCTACATATATACATATTATCACTGGGCATACTTTCATTAAGTTGCAAAACTGTACCACATAAATGACAATTTACTGGCGTTTGCGTCCACCACGCGTCACAAGAACCTGCAATGTCTTATTTTAATGGCGCAAAAATGACATTTAAACGGTCATAATTTCACATTACTGTTTCTTTAGATTCATGAAATAAATGTCATGATGTGAACAGTCTTTGAAATTAACTGGGCTAGCTTTGTTTCCAAATATGGGCAGTCTTTCCAACCCCTAGTCAAATGTCATGCTCTGGTCAGTTTAGCCCAGGGTTGCCTTGGATTCTCCTTTGATCCTAGGCAGTTGAAGCAGAGGAGAGGTGTCAGAGGATTTGACACCTCTGGGAGTACATATCATGTATATTTTAGAGCAAACCCCCGTCTTCCATCACATTGCTGTGCAAGCACAGGGCATCATTTTTACATTTCACTTTCAAAAAGCATTTTCCTGTTTGGCAAAAGCACTATTTTACACGTGGGTTAATTTTTCTTGGATTTTTTATTTATTTTTTATTTATTTATTTAACATTTATAAAGCGCTCACACAGCCCGCAGGCATCGAGGCGCTGTTACAGGGATTGTTTTTTTTCTTTTTTTTTTTTCTTAGTTGCGTAATTGTTTTTTTTTTTTTTTTTTTTTTCTCTTAGTTGCGTATTTATAACGCGCTTAAACACCCAGAGATTTTTTTTTTTTTTTAAGCGCGGACCCGGGGATCGAACCTGTTGTTGCTTCGTGTCGTCCTGCTTCCAAGACGCGCACGCTGCCGCTGAGCTATCCTCCCGGGATGTCACTTTACAAATGCGGTTTAGCCTCGCATCTTTATTCTGAACATTTCCATAGCCCTAGTCAATTTCTAATACACAGGAATCTGTTCCACACAAGGGTTCTTTGAAACTGACATAAGCAGAGAGAGATAGAGAGCTTCTTGTGAAGAGTGTGCCTGTGTTATTTTGTTGCAAAAGTAAAACGCTTGTGTACAGCCTGGAGTGAATTTCTCTGCTATTTCACAGATTTTACTTGACACTTAATGCCTTTCAGGGAGCTCTGTCCTCCTTTGCCGGTGTATAACCTGAAGATTGATGGGCATGAATGTGTCTTATCAGCAACCAAACTGTGTAATTTTGAAAAGATGGAAATATCATCAGTGTGCAGTCATTTTAAATACAGAACATTTTCTTTTTTTTCCGTGGGAAGTTTTGAGCTTTCAGCATAGCAGCACTGCACCAGACTGCCTTTGAAGTCTTCTTTTTGGTGCACATGAAGAAAATAACTGCAGCAATTATCGGGGTGTTCTATGTTTCATCTCACCTCATATGTGCTCAACAGAGCCAGTGCAGCCATTATTTTTGGTAACTACTTAAACGCAGTTCAGTGATGTAGGGGAAGTTCAGCTGGGCTGGTAAATGAAGCTAATGTAGTTGGATCCCGCGCAGGGACAAAACATCTGTAAATCCCCACACAGCGTGGGTGGGCCTGTCTACGCCTCAGTGGCCTTCATACGTTAAGCATTTACATTAGCAACTCAGTTATGCTGAATCGGTTTAGCATGAGCATGCATAAATTGCATGTACCAGAAAAATATTCCTCTATTACAAAGTGAAAACATTTTCTCATGTATTAGCTTTCTCTTTGTTGGGTTAAATAAGATGTTGCTACAGAAAAGCTCCTCCCAGAGAGGAGTGTCTTGCTGAAAACAATCATGGCTGGAAATTGCATTGTTGTTTTGCAGTTTACTTTTGAAGACAGAAAGTCAAGAATGTGGTCAATATCAGTAATTAATCGCTGCACTTTGTAGGATTGGGCCTTTGAACACTGTAACCAAAAGCTGGCCACCCTTTAAGAGTATGTACATGCTTTGTCCGTAAAGCAAGTTTATTGTACAAAAAGCCGCGAGGGGTCAGATGACATCAGAGAGTCAAACTAAACTGTCTCTCCGAACCACACAAAGAACATGTATTTTATACAATGTGCAACGGTTAAACCACTCCCAAATGTTTTGTTACAAAGTCGACCCCCCCACATGACTGGTTAAAACTATACAATGTAATCATCCCTCTCTGGGGCCTTTCTATATTTGGTCATAGTCTCATCTCCTAGTTACACAGTTTACACAACTTACTAACAATTTCAATTATCAGAGGTTCCATCTGCCATTATCCCTACTTGTGAGGCACACAGCTATTCTATGGAAATTCCATTGATGTAAAGAGAAGGAGAACATACACATTTCGTTTTGATCTATTGTTGCTGGTTTTATCACCAAAATATATTGGTGTCCACATTTCATTCTAAACTATGTGACTTACCATTCCAGCCCACATGGCCCCAAACCACACCTTGAGAACTCTATTCAAATTCTACGATCTATCGGTGCTCCTTTCCCCAAAAGCAGCCCACATAAGGTTTAATATTCAGCCCTAACAGGTGGTTTGAATCCTCCTGTGATTCAATAACAGATGCCTATATACTTACACAGATTGCATCTCCCCTTCACAATGCATCTACACCATAAAAAAGACCTGCCTGAAACTGACCATCTGATATTCATTGCAAATGCTACTGTCTTTCCCCAAACTTGTAAAACTCGTTTTTCAGTCACAAAGAGTTCAATTGCCCAACCCAGGTTTATAGCCAGCGTAATTCCTAACTTGTCAGAGAACTCTGCGGCAAAACATATCTGTATATTCATACTGCCCAAAACCTATTTCCCTAGAGGACCCCATGCATGTGTACCTATACATGTATGTTCAGGACTACTGCATCCCCTCATACTGATTTTCCCATTAAAAATCTCTTACCTCGCATGCCCATGTAGAGCTCCCCGCTGCTTGATTGTTAAGCGATATGCGGCATGACACACCTGTATTGCGTTTATATTGTATCAGCAGTTTTGACGCTTATTTTGCTGTGCACATGCAATTTGAAAATATATCAACTAAAACACAAACAACACTAAAAATAATGCATATCTCATTCCTATTAGCTACACTAGATTCATACTACATTGCCACATTATGTCAACATCGCTGTCACCCCAGCCACCATTATGGTGCGCGCAATTCAACCTTCTCTTTACCTGTGGGACCCTTATCAACCACCCCAACAGCTTTGAACATTCTGATTGGCTGAGGGGAGGAAAAGAACGATCTCAATGTGCTAATAGTAGTTATGAGATGTTTTTATTGGTCGTACACTGACAAAAGCATAGCTTTGAAAAGAGAAATGTCTTTGCGACCAGTGCACTCATAATCAAAGTGCTGTCCCGCATGAGCAGATGCAACTGCTGCTGAGTTAACCATACAGAATACTAATCAATACACTGTGATTTGCCCATTTAGATATACTAAATGCTACTTCAACCATGTTCAGGATGTGAAAGCATACAGGGGATACCTATGGAAATGGTGCCTACTATAATTAGTGTAGTTATGTGCTGAAAAGTTTGGTCTTATAGTGACAAATAGCAAATTAAACCATTCCTGGTGTCATTGGTTGTGTGCACTATATACATTGTTTTTACCAAAGGACAACAGTTTATTCAGTAATACGGAATATGCCTGTGGGAACTCTCCAACGATGCATTCATTAGCTGGGTTTCCATAATGCACAAATAAGCATTCCACAAGCTCATAAGGTACAAATGGTCCAAGGGATATCCCAGCAGGTGGTGTCATGAACTTTACCTCCTGCTAGGCCTAGGGTGTTGATGGGATGCCTGGGTAACCAGCACAGATGCAGGCATGCCTACCAGTGCCCGGTTGTCAGGATTTACCTTGGCACACTTAGTCCAGGGCCTTGAAAAGGCCCTGGGGTCCTCCGGCCAAATATAACCAGGCAAGTGACGGGTGAGGCAATGGCTCATTAAGGAAGTGTGTGTTACCCGAGCACACAGTGGCTTTCTTTTGCAGTATGTGCCAACCCATCCAACCACATGTTCATGTTCAATAATGGGAAACCTCAGACTAGTGTGTACTGGTCTCAGGTGTATTTATTCCTACGGTGGTAGCACATAACCTAATACTGTCCATACAAATGGTTAAATTGGTGGCTACTGACTCCTGCAATTCTTCAACCAACCTTTAAATGACTAACACATACATTTTAGTGGAGGGACACTTCTGAAAATATTTGTTGAGGGTATACCTGGTACTGCATGTGTTTGTGGGAATGTGTTATAATGAAGTTGTGCTACTATTTTGGTGAGAAAAATACTGACCTCAGAAATATACAAACATATACCAAAAAGATAGAAAGTAGTAGGATAGATATCAACAATAAAAAGAAACTAAGGGGATTACACACTATCAAAATTAACTGTATTGTTGCCATGTACCTTTTCAAAGTGACCATTAACATATGGTTTCAATGTAGCACACTTACCCTCATCCTACATGAACTACTTTGACTTACACTCCAAGCCAGGATACTGTTCAAGTCTGCATGTATCATCTACAAAGCAGACATGAGTAGCACACACACGCTCCTCGTGCAGCAAATTGACCAACTGGCTTGAATCACATCTCATCTGTTGAGAGAGGACCCTTCAAACAATCCTTCTCTTGTCATGCACCCAGCATCTGGAACTCAATCCTGGTGTCGGCTCGGAATGCCCCCACAATTCTCCAATTTCGCAAATGTCTCAAAACATGGCTCTTTCAACAACACCTGACCAAGGACTCATTCCAATGGACGCACATACCGATGCACAGACCTCACTGCGCTACTCTTAAAAGATGGCAGCTCAAATGTTGACTAGAAGCACTCTGTAGAGCGCTCTACTGCTCTCAAGCTATGTCTACACGTTAAACAAAAAAATAGAAAAATAAAAATATAGCACACTATATGATACCCTTCCGTGGTATAAAGGACTTGTCATCAACATTTGTATTTTGGTGGAGATACAATGTGACTATTGTTATAATACAGTCGGCTGCATATTGCTTGCAGTACAGTCACTCTCTTTTTTGCCTCCTATGCTCCTCTCCCAAAACACAACGAAAAGAAAACTCATAGAACAGTCTGGCCCTCATTACGACCCTGGCGGAAATCGAAAAACGATGGTGGAAATGCAATACCGCCATCGAATAGCGCTCGGTGCGACTATGACCCGTCACCGCAAAGTACGATGCCATTAGCGACACCGTAGTGAACGCCAACGCTAACTGCACCAAGTACGCGCGCGCGCCATGCCAAACCGTAAATACCACCATGGCGCAAGGGTACGCGAATTCCGACCCTAGCGGACATGTACCTAACGCCATCAAGCACGGCGGAAAGTACCATTCCGCCATGGTGAGAAGTACGGCATCGCGAATCAACCGTAAACGGCCCCACTGAGTGCCTGTACACCGCTCCCTGGCCACATAGTACAACTCCCCGTAGGTGCAATGAAGTCACAATGCAACCAGTGAAATGTACAAGTCACCCATGCATGCCAACGAACAAAAGAATCTCAAGAGGGGCCAATGGGAGCTGCAGGGCACAGATGGCACGAATACAGAAGCCATTCCAATGGACATGACCTCAGTCCCCCACCAAGAAACGCACGCAAACACAAGCACCTGTGACCAGCAATATTCCGAAAATCACATCATTCCACCAGTCCACCTGGCTGACCGGCATCTGTTACACAAAACCTAATCCCCCACCCCTGAGCATGACATCATTCAAACAGTCATATTGGCAGCCCTCATCCCTGACCTCACTGGGCTTCGTAGGCAAACGCGCCCAGCACAGTACCACGCAACTATACTCCGAAGCTGGAACCCAATGCAGATCTCCTCACAATACATCGCTCCCCAAATAGGAATATGCCACATCACTTGCAAAGAAGAACGCTACACGGCCCATATCAGAATAGAAATTTAATGCACAACAAATTCACCAAGCCCATACAGCCATTAGGCCATGAACTCCAAAACACATTTCACCATTGTGGGCTGCATCCGCAAGAAATGACCAGCTACTTCTTGTGTGACGCCCTGTTCCTTCATGGTACACAGGGCCACATTCCCGTACGAAAAGGCAACATGGAAGCGCACAGAACCGCAGGGCCGTCCCAATGGGGAGGCACTAGTCCAGCTGAAAGGCCGAAATGTTGCTCCGAGCCACTAGTACTGCGTAAGGGCATGTGGCCCATTGGCGATCGTCCCATAAGATCGTAATGCTGCTCCACTGATTAACACGAAGCAGCAGGTGTCGGGAGTAAAAGCCATCTGCAGGAGTGGCATACAGATGGCAGTGGCAAAAGGGGAGGAGATACCTGTCAACCAAAAGAAAAGAAAAAGAATAGAATGGCCATCAGAACTACATTCGAACAACTCACTTCAATGATCACACTAAATCCACAGCCATATGCATGCTAGCCCACTCCAAAGGATCATCACCACCCCAAAACCACTTGCGACTCATAACTATCTATATCGAGGTGAAAACACCATCACAAACGAGTGTACCTGTGCATGCGTCTGTGAAAACAGAATCCATCAGATGGGATTGGTAACGTGCATGGACACAAGTGTCTGAAGGCGCGTCGAGACAGGGAGGGCTCAACAAGGCCAGATAGACGATGGTCCCACTATGGCAGCCCTGCATCACATAGCGCAGGGGAGGCGGACAGATTCCAAGAAGCCCTGTACATGGCAAACACTGTATCAAATCATCTGTCCATGCATCCATTCATCATTCCCTCATCCCGTAATGATAACGCCTGTTTCCATACTCACATAACATGTGAGAATTCCATTGAGTCTGTGCGTTATGCAGCCTGCAAAATCCACTGTGCCCCAGCCCGTAATTCCAGTGTTGTGAAGTAACATGTATTTGGGAACGTCCGGCCTCATCGTCCACTTCGCTATTGCGCATCCCAAACTATTCATATCAATCATTGCATCCTCGCCATGGCCCCTGTCCCAAGGACATTGAACAATAGAACGTTATATTTGCAGTCAGACCTGTGGGCATCTCCTCGCCGCTAGCTGATAACCGAAAGCGCCGCCCTTCGAATTCCTCATTTGCAACATCACGTCGAAAAGGCATCTGTGGCCGCTTGAAATCACAAATTAATCCATCTAGTGCGGCTGTGTGTGAAAATGGCAACTGCCTTCACTCACAAATGGGACGCCCCGCCCGTCGTTGCAACTCGGTACAGTGATGCATGAGGGTCCACCGTTACTCGAGTACTACGTTCCACTGACCCTTCACAAGTCTGTTCGCGACTGCAAAGATTGTATGTGAAACAATGGGACCATAGCCGAATGAACATATCAACCAATGTTACACGGCCATCGGGTACAAATACATGATTGTAATAGCAAGATGCCATTCCTCGAATTGCAGCGTTGTGTGCGGGACGTGCTCGGCCAAAGGGGAGAGCAGCTTGCACAGGTGGAATGAATCACCACAGGTTGAGGCCATACAGCCTGAAAACACATAAATTGCACACCCAGTCTCCTCCCACAACCACACCCACTCCGAAATGCTACCGGCAGGACTCGCGATGTTGGCCCTGGGGGACCTGATAGCACTGCAAGTACTCCAACTCCAAGAAGAAGACGAACACCAACTACAACCGGCCGCACGGAGGAGACGCAGGAGGAGGAGGAGGGCAAGGCAGGGCCAGCAAGGGCCGCCAGCACAGCCACTACCACCACGCAGGCAGCCCGCAATCCCACGCCTCCGAGCACATCCGTTCAACCTCACTGATGAGCAGATCCACACCCTCTACCGTTTGGACCGGGACACCATAGCCGCCATTGTGGACATGACACAGGCTGACCTTGTCAGCATGATAGATAGCCCAACCGCCATCCCACCCCTACTGAAGGTGGTGTCTGTACTCCACTTCCTGGCCACAGGCACCTACCAGCACACAGTCGGACAGTTGCATGGCATTTCTCAGCCACTGTTCTCACGGACACTATTGCAAGTGCTCGATGCCCTCCTGCAGCACGCAGACGACTACATCTCTCTACCACGCTCGGAGCAGGAAATTACCAACACAAAAGTGGGATTCCATGCACTTGCTGGTATACCGGGTTGCCTTGGTGCCATCGACTGCACCCATGTGGAATTGGTCGTCCCACATGCCATGGAGGCCCAGTACCGCAACCGAAAACAATTTCATTCTCTGAATGTACAAATGGTGTGTGACTCCAACAGGATCATTACACATTGTTGTGCCCGATTCCCTGGATCAACCCATGATTCTATGGTCTTGAGGAACTCAACAATACCACGCTACATGGAGCGACACGCAGGGTACAGATCCTGGCTACTCGGTGAGTCTCATTTCATGCATGATGATGTGGGGTATGTGATGCGGCAATGACCTGGCAGGAAGGGGGGGGGTGCGTACGTAGCAATGGCATTCCACATAATTCGTTTATCGTCCACATACAGGTGATGCCGGATATCCACTGAAGAGATGGCTCCTCACACCAGTCCGGAACCCACGGGACCAGCATGAGGAGGACTACAACCATGCCCACTCACGTACCCGTGTAGTCATTGAACAGGCATTCGGCCTACTGAAGACTCGTTTCCGGTGCCTCAGCAGGTCTGGCGGGGCACTCCTGTACCGCCATGAGAAGGTTGCAAAGATGGTGATGGCATGTGTCATGCTACACAACATGTGCGTACGTAGAAATGTGCCCATGCCCCCTGACGCAGAACTGCTAGCACCTGAAGATGGTCATGATGAGGGTGGGGATGTGGCAGCACCTCAAGGAGTCCGCGAGGCACAGGAGGGCCGTGACATTCGTCAGCATCTCATTGATGCATGCTTCTAGCACTCACGCCTGGTGGCTGATACATGGACACGGGACTCGTGGCACTGTGTGTGTCTGGTACATGCACAATATGGACTGTACGCCTATGATGGCCTAGTACACAAAGATCATTGTCCACACATCTCATTGGTTGATCGTGCATTGTTTATGGCATATGTGATATCATGTTGAACACCCTATCGACCCGCCACCCAAGTGAGCCCAACACACCCCCTCCACCCTCCTACCTCCCCCCCGAACACCAGTGTCCAAAGATGCTCATTGTCAGTGGGCAGTCGCTATTGCAAGCCCCCTCTGCGGGTATCAGGGGCACCCCTGCCTGTGGAGCGCAGGTTCCTCCCAGATCTACGTTGGGGGCTGCCCTGGACGGAACTTGCAACGGATGATGTCTCTGCCTGCTCACGTCCATGCATGTCCCTAAGGGTTTGTGAGAGCTCAGTGAGCACACGGCACACTGCGGCAAGTTCGGCACATACGTCTTTGGACGTCGCATGCAGTTCCCCCCTCAGGCTCTCGGTGCTTCTCTCCATTTGGACTCTCAGGCTCTCGGTGCTACTCTCCATTTGTACTCTCAGGCACTCGGTGCTACTCTCCATTTGTGCCCTTAGTGTCTCTGTACTTCTCTCCATTTCTGTCCTAAGTGTCTCAGTTGATGTTTCTATGTCTGCCTTAGTGCCCCCACATTCACCGGCATGGTCCTTGAGGAGCGTGGCCAGTTGCTGCTGTTGCACGATTAACTGGTCGAGGGACTGTTGCCTCTGCTGGGCCATGGCCATTTGCGGTGGTGTCACAGAGTGGCTGTTCGCCTCATGTTGCCCTGCCACAGGGCTTGTGGGGGATGGCCAGTCGTCGTCTTGTGGGTGCCCCTGCGTGGTATCCTCATGGTGTACGGGATGGAACAGACAGGGGGATTGGGAGAGGTCATGGATGGATCGACTTCGACATCCCCGTCTTCTGTGTCGGAGCATGCTGCCATTAATGGGGTGTCACCTATGGTGCTGCTGCCACCAGAGGCAGTGCCTTCTGTGGCATCCATTGGGGGGACCTGTGGTGCTGCTGTTGTGGGCATGCTGGCTGCTGGGGTGCCTGTTGATGTTCCCTCCTCTGTGCTGCCACTTGATTTGTGCTGCTGCCGTGTCTTGATGCGTGCAGCTGAGGTGGAGGGTCTTTGGCCGTTGGTCTTGGCCCTCTTTGCAGGTGTGCTGGTAGGGGTGTCCTGAAGCTCGTCGTTTGGATCGGACCCTGTGGTGGAGTAAAGGAGGGCGAGCGTTATTAATGGGTCTGTGGGAATTGGAATGGCAATGTATCACATGCATTGGGGTGGTACCTGAGGGTGATTTGGGTCGGGGCCTTGGAGGTGCTTTCATTTGTGTGTGGAGTGAGGGTGCAGTTGTTTGGCAGCCTGCAGTTAGGGTGTGCCTGCTGCACGTGTAGTGGGTGTTTTTGGGGTTTTTAATTATTTATGTATTTATTGTGAGTTTTAAAGTGCGCTATCAGGCCAATGTGTGTGGACGTTCTCCTGGCCATGTGTTGCTGTTGCGCTATGTGGACACATGTGATTCACATGATTGGACATTGTGGATTTGGCATGGTTTTATTTGGGCCACCTACCGGATTCTCCGGATGTCTGCACTCCTTTCTCCATCCCTCCGACTCCCTCTATGCTCTCCATTCCAATGGTGGAGGCACAGATGTCTTCCCTGGGGGTCAACTTGATGGGTGATTCCGATCCTCCCCCGGTGGCTGTGGCAATGTTGCGGTTGGCAGAAAGTATGCTACGGACGCGTATCCGCAGGTCGTCCCATCGCTTTCTGCATTGCTGTGGGTTGCGGGGTGCGGTCCCCACCGCACTTACCCGCTGTGCCACCAGGGCCCATATGGCCTTCTTGTTCGCAAGTGCCGTCCTGGTCATTTGCGTGGAGAAGACGGCGGCGGCATTCTCCTGGAGGGTCTCTGTAAGCACGGTGAGTTCCTCACGGGAGAAGTGGACCTGCTGCTTGCGGTCGCACGCTTTCTTCGCTACTTTTCCCATTTTTCTTGGTTTCACTAGGGTGGATGACGGGTTGGGATGTGTCTCAGGGTAGTGTTTTTAGTGGTTGTGTGGATTTTGTGGTTTTATAGGTGTACGGCGTGTTGTTTCCCGTTCCGGGCCCATGTTTTTACTTCCGTTTCCGTATATTTACGGTCACCGTACTTTCCGGTTGGCGCTCACTGCGGTGTCCGCTAAGATGGGTGGCGGTATTGCACCTAGGGCGCCGTACGGCGGCGGTGTGGGCCGTTTTGGGGTCATTTCCGCCATCGCGGACTGTGCACTTCCGCCATGCCGTGGTGCTCGTGCCCGATGGGTCGGAATGGGCCGCACTTTGCTCCATCGTGCAATGGCGGAAACGCTATTTACGCTGTGGCGGTCCTGTCAGTCACTTTCCGCCAGGGTCGTAATGAGGGCCTCTGTCTTTTACAGCATATGTCAACATATTTAAATATTTATAGATATTCCTTCCCTGCGCATTCATACCAATGTTTATAATGTGTTTATGCAATGTGGGATTTTGGCAGCTTCTGATTATATAAACAACTGTATTGTGAAAAAAATATGTTAGAAAGTGCTGTGGTGTATATCTTGTTAAGCAGCGGTAGCACTCTGTTTGCATTCACAAAATATTTCGGAACATGTGTGATTGAACAGAGAATGTATGATTGTGATTTAGAAAAAGCGGAGACACGTTTTCTTTTCTGAAAGCTCTATACTCAAGATGTGGATATTGAACCACTGCCATCTGCATGAGTGGCGCTGCCTGTCTGTAGGTGAATGCCTGGTCATACTTGACATGTATTAAGGACTTTATCTGTTTTTTCTCGAGCGAGATAAACCTTTACTCAGAGAAAACAATATGTCCGACAGTTGCTGTCAAAATCTTTTTAGAAGATTCCATGAGAAACCATGGCATTCCAAACTTTAAGTAATATGCAGTAACATAAGATAACATGTTTTTGGGCCATACTTTAATATGGTTGGAGCAACTCACAAAGTGGACAAGGATGCCACCAGATTGCGTGCCGAAGGCCATCACTGCCTCATTGTGATGCATGCAAATCCGGGTGGTCGCCATATTAACATGCAAACAATTGCTCCATGATAATAATCCAACAGGATCAACCACATGCACGCATGCGCCATAGCATTGATTGATAATGGAGACCCAGATGTAAAAACATGGCGGCACTTCCGGCTTTTTGCATATGGTAAAGTCCATTCTGAATACATAAGGATCTGTGTCTCCATAACTTCATCAAACTGTGAGGTGGGTATGGGGCAGAGATGGGACTTGAGCATTCACTACATGGGGCGAAGAAACCCAAAGAGCTGATATTCCACTCTGTGCATCCACAATCCCACGGATGAGTAAACACATTCAGAGTGTTTGGCCCTGGGTGTTTTTACTCATTTTCTGTTCTGATGAAAAAGAGTGTGCACATTGTTGTGAATACCTCGTCATATCCTGCTTTGAAAGCATATTTTGAAGCGCGCCTTTATTATCATGCCAATATATTTTTGTCATCCAGTCTTGCTTTGTGATGTATATACGCACGCGTGATAGCGGTCTATGATATAGCTCCTTATTTGAGAACAAATGGAAACAGTAGCACTTTAAACGGAAAAGGGTTCAAACCTAAGTACATATTTTATAGCACCTGTATGTAAAGTCCCATTAAAGTCCCTTTATACTAGAGGATTTTCCTTCGAGGCTGCTGTTCCCACATCAGAAATGCGACAGGCAACACACCTCACTAGGGGATTACAGATTGCATCTATTGTTTAACTATTGGGTCTTATTTCAGAAAAGAATACTTCCTGTCGGCAGGCAATTGCATCTCTGTTGAACACAGGTCGGCAATACCGCGGGCACAATTACAATAACACATTGGGGTAAAAATACAGCCAATGGAACACATATTTTTCTCCTTTTCCACCGGCTTCACATATACCGCCAGATGTAAATACCGCTTGGGGCCATTAAAGCTGCTGCCGAAGATACAGCTTTGCTTGATATATTCCGATTTCAGGATCTGGCATTTGACCCCTACAGCACAAACGCCCCTCCATCACCACATATGTCCATGCTGTTCACACATGACACATTCTTCACACAGCATCCGCTATTGATCGGTCTTATATTTTTAAGACTAGCTAAAACCTGGGATTACTTTGTGCAGTAACTATAGCCCAAGAAATATTTTGTTTCATAACGGGGATTTCTTATGGTTAAACACTTCTGCTGGTTGTGTTTTTACGGCAAGTGATTATTACCCTGGCTAAATTTACTGGCGGCAGTTACCCGGTGCAGTGAGTTTTACTGGTGGACAGTATTCTTCTCTTCATATCGGGAAATTCATTGAGAAAATAGAGGCATTCTATGCATGAGGGAAGATGGAAGCCTGTATCTTCGGCGCCAGTCATGCATGTTTAACACTGTGTTATTTACCTAATGGTTCTGTGGAAAGCCAAAATGAGGATGGCTACAAAAACAGAAAAGAGCAGGGACACTCTTTACTCTGGACAAGAGTATTATTGTGCCACAGAAAGCCGGAAAAATTCATCCAGAGAGCAAGACTGTGTTGCTTACAAATTGTATCGATTTTATTTAGTCATGATACAGGAATTTGAAAAAAGTATCAATCAATGAAACAGTGCTTTAACAAACATATTATTCCATAACACAACAATAGGAGTACATCTAAAACATGGCTAAAATTAGTCCAGCATCCAGACCATTCATAGTGCAGCATTCAACTCATACAACATTCAACGTGACTATCATCCAGACAACAAAAGCTAAAAATGACAAAGTTAATAAATGGGGAGCGAGCACAATCCTCACAGCCCAGCTAATGATTTTAATATGTTTTTTTGTTTTACAGAAGCAGAAAAACACACAATAGAAAAAAATATTAAAACAATCTATCACAAGGGCAGATCTAGAAATGAGCATGTAGTGTAGATCACATCCCTTGGGGACTAAACGCAACCGGTTTCGACGTGGTATGTCTATTGCACAACGTCTTCATCAGGAGGTATGGAACAGAAGACTCGCACAGTCAGCCAGGCACTGGTACGATAAATGAACAGAATGTCTTTGCTGAAGAGAGGATGGCAGCATGGGAGGATGGCAGCTTGGGAGACCCCAGGCAGAGCCACAGTTTTGGACCAGGGAAATGACAGACCCTGATGAGGGTGTGTTGTGTTATGCAGATGGTCTGGGTCCCCCCTCTGTCAGTAACAGGCAGGCTACACCGAAAAGAGTGATGCCAAATGAAGGCACCAAAGTCTTTGCAGAAATCCGGAACAGGTTTATTACAGGCAGAGAAGTAGTAGGCTCATTGCCTGCAGAGTAAGTTAGGCACACTGGGCATGGATGATTGTCTGCACTGGACTGCGGGCACAAGGCAGGGCATTGATGGCAAGCATACTAGCTAGACACACGCTCTGGCATGGGACTTGAGGGCTTGGGGAGGATCCTTGGATGCAGGGGAGAATGGACTCTGTGGGAGGAAGGGAAGTGTTGGAGGGGGAGATGTTCGAGTGGGGAGTGCTGGGAAGGAAGAGAGAGGGAGAGAAAGAAACAGAGAAGGATGGAGAGAGACAAAGTGAAAGAGAGAAAGGAAGAGAGGGAAAGGGAGAGAGAAACGGGGTGAGAAAGGGTGAGAGAAATGGGGAGGGAAAGGGAGAGAGAATGGGTGAGCGAAAGGGAGAGAGAGGGAGAGAGAAAAAGAGTGGGATGCAGGTGGAAGCAGAGCCAGAGAGGCAGGAGGCATACTGGTGGAGAAATAGAGCAGGTTGGGAGGAGGAGAAATGGGGAACATGGAGAAGGGAAGACAGGGACAGAGTACCTGCTGAAAGGGCCTCCTTAGGTTCTCTGCTCCCACCCATCAGCGCACCACCACCAGCAACCAAAAAAAGAGCCCTGCCCCCTCTCCACGCACTTATATAATGCTGTCACTCCCACCGACTTCAGAGCCAGCCCCACACTCCACTCCCATGATACTTGGTGACAGAAGAATAGGGAGGGTACTTACAGGGTGTCAGACAAGTGTCCCTACAGAGCCCGCCTTTACCCATTTCCGCAACAGGGGACAACTCATTTTTGTGTGGTTCCCAGGGAATGAGAGATGGAAATTACAGGGCCAGGTGGGCACACATTCTCAGGCAATTACAGGGTGTAGGACCAGTGTTCCTCCAGAGCCTGCCCCCACCCTTTCCCACAACAGGGGAGGACTAGTCTCTGTGTGGTTCTCAGGGAAGGGGTTATGGAAATTACAGGGTGCAGGGAAAACACAGTCAGGGACAATAGATGACAAGGGCTGGCCAGATTATTAGATTGCTGTTACTGGGGAGTAGAGGAGAATATGTAAAGGTATAGCCCTAGGCTGCGGAACTGTTTTCTGGTTGCTCCCTGCCAGGGCTCAGTGACAGGAATGAAGGTGGAAATTACAGGGTATACATAGACCGGGAGAATAGATGAAAAGATCAGGTCAGATGGTTATCTCAGGAAGAGATGCAATAGGCCAGCCATCGGCTGTAGATTACACTTGCTGCAAATGTTGGTAGCTGGGTAGAGAACTGATTTAATGACAGGGAGAAACTTTTTTTGGAAGGAGTGGAGTCCTTTCCAAAGGTGGGAGGAATTCCACAAACCCCCCTCACATACCACATGTAAAGGGGACACAGAGTGGACTAAACCAAATGGCAGGAACTCAACACAATGTCAACGGTGGGCAATATACAGTGGGCCAGAAAACAACCAACTATAAGGATCATAAATTAAAGTTAAAAACACAGTGATCGGGCAATTTCGGAACCGAGTACAGTGAAGGGTTAATGCAACAGTTACATGCAGGAACATGCATTCACTTGGAAGAAATAAACCACAAGCAAAAACAGCACCGCAACTGTAGTCAGCAGCGAATATACAGTCACATGCAGTGGAAGATGGAAAATACTTTTTGGAAAAACAATATTCACGCAATACATTGGTAAAATGGAAAATTCAGAAACCCTGCGGTACACAACAAGTGACATATAGGTGAAAAACGGGAAGAGGCTGTACGGTTCAGATATATATTGTAGCAATACCTGTTATTTGTGCAGGAGATGGATGACGTTAATGCAATAGTTAAATGCAGGAATACGCATCCACTTAGCAGAAATAAACCACAAGCATAAACAGCACTGAAACTGAAGTCAGCAGCAAATATACAGTCACATGCAGTGGAAGATGGAAAAAACATTTGGGAAAAACAATAGTCACGCAATATATTGGTCAAATGGAAAATGCAGAAACCCCACAGTACACAACAAGTGACATACAGGTGAAAAACAGGAAGAGGCTGTACGGTTCAGATATATTGTGGCAATACCTGTTATTTGTGCAAAAGATGGATGATGGCATTTTGCTCTCCCAAGATCAGTGCCCATGCTCTCCAACTTACATTCCTACTGTTGTGGTCTCATTCATTGCATACACTTTTATAAAATGTAAGTGTTTCAACCTGCCCCATAGGGTGGGTGTGGATCCTTACAGAAGAATTTGTGTGTGCATATACATTAATTAATTTCTGAACACAGACAGTTATAAGCAAATTTTTTTAATATATCATAATGCTACTGGAGGATGGACAGGACCTGACGATGGGCGGTTTGTCCATTGTGGGCAGTACATACAGAGACGAAAAGCGCTGTGAGTCACCGGCTGCCCTGTACAGACTTTGCATATATACCATAAGAGCAATAGAATGGGCTGTATACAATAGAGGTATTTAAAGTATTGTTTAACACTACCTCTGCCTGACTGGCTGCACCAGTTAGACTGTAGGACATAAGTGTAACAGCAAAAAAAAGTGCTCTAGCATCTGGTTTGCACATTCATTCTGACCGATGCTCTGCAGATGGTACCCTGAACTCAAAACACGTTCTATCCCAGTATGTTTACACAATTGTGTGAAGAATGATATTTAAGGATGATTTGTTATTCTGACATTACCCAAACATTAGGACATACCTCCCTGCTACAGGGGTTCATATCTCAAGTTAAGACATTGCTTCCTTGTGGAGAAACTTCTGTTGTTTATCGAGAGCAGATTGCACTGACTGATTTTACCAGGGTGGGCATGGACACTAGTGGACACATTTAAGGTCTACTGGACTTGAGAAAAGAGTTTGGAGCAACACACATTTGGTTCTCTGTGATAGAGCTCTATCCAACACATACAACAGGAAAGACATTACAGAACCCGACACATTCGTTTGTGGGGAGAGCTATAGTGAACTGGCCTAGGAGAGTAACTCAAATAGGGTTCTAATTTTAAACTGCATTATGTCATACAACCAGTTGTTAGTCGCTGGATCAGTATGGGCACCTAATTCCCTACAGCTTCTCCCAAAGTCCCTATGGCTGTTTTTCAAATCCATCCCACCACTGGTGTAGACATGGGATGGCATGAGGGCCAAAGCCCTCGTTCATTGTCTTAGGGCACCAATCTGCCATCCTGGCCACAACCCAGATGTCTACAGCCATGATGTCTTTCAGATATGTTCCATCATCTGATGAGGGCTGATATTTGCTCATTTGATGAACAGAACATTCAAAAGTGTTGCTGTAAATGCAAGTGTTAAGCATGTTATGTTATACAAGCTGCATGCTTGTGTTAAACAGTGACTATACTAATGTGATTTTATCACACAATGCTCTATTACAATTTAATCCATTCTGAAGAAAGAATGCCTCCTGCAAGAGCACACGACGGTCCGGCAAAAATCATGGGCATTAACATAGATGATGAAATGTGGCGTAAAGCATGCACATTGATGGAGAAGGAGTCCTTTAACTCTACATTCATGTTAATACACTTTAAGATCCTTCACAGGTTTCACTACATGCCTGCATTGTTATCAATATTTTATGGTGAGGGTGCACCTACCGGATATACATCAAAATGTTGCCACAGATTTTACAGTGGCGGGAAAACAACCAAACAGACATTTTCGAATTACGAACATTTCAAATCCCCTAAACCCCTTTTCTCACCACCCCTTTGCCCCTTAACACTAGCTCCGGATACCCGCACTTAACAGCATTAGCCTCCAGCGTCGGATTTCACCCTGCAACATCAATTCTATCTCCCAATTATGGGTGGGAACTGATGCGGCAGGGTCCCTTTTTTTCTTTTTTTTTCTCTATTGTCCCCCGCTTTTCATGTAATGGAAGAGGGCAACACAACCTCATCCTCCGAACCCATAATGTCGAACATTTTGATTGGGGGACAACCCCGCAACCCACACTCCTATTTGACATTATCAGATTTAGTTTTTTTCCAATGCCGAATTCAGCATTTTTGGCCATTCATTTGTTTGTTGAAATTTTGAGATGTGTACATCCCTCTCCAGCCAGCGGTAAACCGACCTGGAGATATATAGGCCTACTACCTGTTGCGTCGATTTACTGTTGAGTTGGGTGGGAATGATTTTTGAAGGGGATTGGGTCCACTGATACCTCTGGCTCTCTGTAATACTTTATGATTAGATGAATACTTACACTACACGCGTTTTATGCTGTATTTTGACTGCACAAGCTCTTGTAACTATGTGATTATGGTGTGTAACGCCAAGTGATTAAATAAAGTTCTAAAATAAAATGTCCGTCCAGCCTGGTCACATCACTTCTGCATGAGACCATCTGCAACCCCATACATGTTTTGGCCTCATTGGGCATCATCAGTAAGGTGCAACTTGGGTTTCCACATCAGGGTCAGACTGGGCCATAAAATTGTCTAGGGCACCAATGAAAAAGTGGCCCACAGTTGCAAATGACAATTCCTATTGTGACACAGTTTGAATAGTAACCAAGGGGGAGTTTTTAGATAAAGGGTGATACAAATTGTGCATGTAAAGAATATGTATTCAGCAACACTGGGCAAAACCACTAGCTGCATGGTGAAATAACTGGCCCATATTGACCAAATAAGTGGCCCACTTTGACTCTTTGACTAAAAAAAAACATGCACACACCAGCATTCTGTGTTTTCGGTTCGGCCATGGTTGTATTGCCCTACAGGCCAGTCTGAGCCTTCTCCAGTTCCAGCAAGCTCGGGACCCACATGTGGGCAGTCGTCCCATTAAAGGTGACAAAGCATAACTAAAGCGCTGCAATGTTTAGAATTACTCTTAACATCTGGCATAGATCTGAGCAACCCTCAAGACCATCGTTCTTCAACCTGCTAATCCATTACAGAAAGGGAAAGATCATATGCAAATCAGGTTTCGTCCCATCCCAAAATAAGACTTCGAGACTAAACTGCCCGGTAACATCCCTTCTGCACGAGACCACAAGCAACCTTGGACAGGTTTTGGCCACATTAGGCATCATCAATGAGGTGTAGCTTGGGTCTATAGTGCCATCAGGCTCGGAACCCGGGTCTGGTCATACCATCCCACTTTGGAAGACTAAGCTAAACAAAAGAGGTGATGGCTGGGAGAATTAACATTAATCATAACCTCTGGCATATCTCTGGACAATTCTCCAGACTATTTTTCTTCAATGTGATCTAAGTTACACCACACTTATGACTGGGTTGTAAAAGGCACCACCCAAAGGCTGACCAAATCTCGTTGAAGTAGACTATTCCCCATTTCACGTATGGGCTGGTGCAGTCCTCTTCATCCCTGTCACTCTGTGAGCCTGCATGCTGACTAACTCCTTTCCCTGCCTGAGAGTCCTGGCCACTTACTGGGAGTACCTTCTTGCAGTCATCATTGAACATTCACATCCATGACCTGCCATGGCTGTGGTTCGAATGGTAGGCTTAATTTGGTTTCTGGTCTCCTATTGTTAACCAACACCCGGTCCACTTCTCTGAGTTCTGTGGACACCTTGTGAATGAGAATGCTTTCGTTTGCGTTGGCATTGTCCTGTCTTTCTGTACCACCTCATTTTCGATGGCGTGTCTTTCTTATATGGAATGAGCTGGGAGTGTTCCTCTAAGATACCTTCCCATGAGGGCTTCTGATCAATAACAGCCAAAATATGGCCGCTGTTTATTGTGCCACAATCCATGCTCTGGTGTGTGCTGGCGTTATTGCTTCTGTCCTAGGATTGGATGAGCAGGGGAATGTCACTAGAGTTTATGATTTACCCCAGACAAGACTCTTGTTTAATTAATTGATTTGGGATTTGGGAATTCAGATTAGAGAACCAGTTTTGTTCCTGTAATCTCACCTTGGTCTTTGCAGACCCTGGCTGCCCTATATGAGCCAGCTGCAGAACCTTAGGAATGAGGGCAGAAGGAACCATGATGGACACATCTAGCACCAACAGGCCTTTTAGTAATATAGAGAGTTTATGGTGAACAGTCCATAGGCTCTGCAGGATACTTTGCTGGCGGATTTACGGTACTCTTGGTGAACTATCAACTCTTTCCATCCAACGGTACGTACAGCTTCCTTCCATTGATGCATCCACCTTTTCTCTAAGCATTATGGACAATTGGACATTTGTTTTTGTGATCATGCTGATGAGCTCCCCCCACAGTAGATCGTCTCTCTCTTGACCATATTTTGGTCCCTTGGGTCTCGGGACAGGTAATCTGCTGGGTAATCCCTAACGCGCAGACATGATAGAACTGCATCATACTCCTGAAATCACAAGAGCCCTTTCTAAAAGAAGGCAGACAGATGAAGTGCTGCCTCTGACATAATGAGTATCAGATGCTTGTGGTCCGTAACCACTGATACCGGATTTCCGTACAGGTAAATATGTAAGTGACAACAGCCCCAGAGGAACTCCAGAGCCACCTGTTCAATCTGAGAGTATCTTTGTTCTGCCCCAGACAGTCGTATGCTTGCATATGCTATCGTTAGCTCCTCACTATTGAGTTCCATATGTATAGGAACCGCAAACAGCCCAAAAGAGCTCTTGTCGAAGACTACCGGGCCACATTTTCTGTCAATTCCTTTTTAATATCCTGGGATGCTTTCTCCTTTAGGACTGTCATTTTCCACATATGGTCATGTTGTGCGAGGTTATGCAGAGGCTGTGACAAAATGATGTTTGCCCCACAGTGTGTAACTATGCTGAGGAAACACCTGAATTCTGAGGCATTCAGAGGTGCTGGTGCCAATGAATTTATCATAACTTCTTTGGATTGCCCGAGGGCCCTGCCACCTGGAATACTCACTAGCCTCATGCGCAGGAAAGCTTTTTCCTTTGGGGCAGGTCCACCATGTTTCTGCAATCGGGCTAACACATTGGTAAGGCACTCAATATGTATCGACCAGGTTGTCATCACATATATTTAGCACTCTTGAGAAGCCTACCCGAGCACTCCTGCCGGTGTGCTGGAAGACCTTAGCTGCCAAAACAAAGCCTCTTGTACTGACAGTGGTCTAAATGGCTGCTAAATATGTTAATGTATCAAGAAGCAGGGTGCAGCACTACTGAGATCAAGTGGGAGAAAAAGCTTCACCTTGAAGATCAGCCACCACATCATCTATGGTGGGCGTTAAGTGTCTTTCCCAATGAATGGCTTTCATCGGGAGATGCATTTCCACACAGATGCGTATGAATCCAAGGTGCTCTGGTTTCATTGCCATTACAAAGGGAGGTTCCCAGGGCATGGTGCCAATCGTCTGTTCAATTTTTCATACCAATTTCTTGAGTTCTTGCTCCACCTTGTATCTTAGGTGTAAGGGTACTCTTCTTTGCTTAAATGTGTGTTATATCATCAATGTGTACCCGTATGGGTTATCCCTAAAGGCAACATACTCACTTGAAAAGTTTAATGTGCCTGCCGATGAGACTGGCCACATTGTCTGTATATACAATGAGGGCAAAGTTTAGCACCTGAAGTGCCTCTGCCATTTGACATCCAACTAAAGTGTCTTCACTCTTCGTGATATAAAACTGACACACTGACACTCTTCTGCCCATGATAAATATCTGCTACAAACTTCACTTTGATGGGATTGGCATGGTATGCCCAAATGTGTATGTGCCAGGATATTGTCTTGGCTACTGGTAGAAATGGGAATGTGCCAGGATATTGACTTAGCTACTGGTAGAAAGGGGAATGTGCCAGGATATTGACTTGGCTACTGGTAGAAAGGGGAATTTGCCAGGATATTGACTGAAGCACTGGTCTGTCTCTGTACTGACTGTTCACCATCAACTGAAGAATAAACGATACAAATACCCATATATACCATCATGAGAAAATGAAACAGCGTGGTCGATGAACATTCTAAACACAAGTAGAAACACAAGCAAATGACTGTAGGTGACAAAACATAAATTTCAAAACTACAAACTAGCAGCTAAAAATACTCTCAACTATGTGGAACTTGACTTCTACAAGTCATCTGCAACAACATAACTTGGTGGTGGTTGTACTTGTGTTTAGACTGTTCATTGACCAAGTTTTTTCCTTTTCTCATAATTGTATATATGGACATTTGTATAGAATATTTTTCAGCCAATGCACATGCTCCAATCCAATAGTTGTTCAATCAATTGAACTGGACCAATCGATTTTCAAATTTGTATCTTGAACTATTTTATATGAATTGTTTTTTTTTCATTCAAGAAGCACTTTTGTACAATTAAAGTAATTTTGCAGCATTGACCAATTGAATATCATGAGTGATGTGTAGCAATATACATGTTAGATTTGGTAACATGTAGACTAGATCAAGAGATGAACAAGGCGCCATTTTGTTTGGTGTAACTGAGCGATTACAGCCATTCATAGGTAGGGGTTGTGTATTATTATTCCATTAATTGACAACACCTCCCCCCTGCCCCGAGGGTATGTGGGTCATTGGTGTGAGGATGCGCACGTAGGCTACCGCCTCATCACCAATATTGTCATAAAAGGTTGAACCTCTATTCTGGCCTTAACACATGCATTAGGTGGCGCAGAGCAAATGAGACAAAGTACAGAGTGTGTGGGCATCTCGGAAACTGCCACACCCTCATAAGCAGTCCTCTTTATTTTTTTATGGTTGTTTTGCCTTACCATGTTCTGATGGAGAGAGACTTCCCATCTGTCATTACATTAGTGAAGTACTCTGTCAGACCCAGGCACTTACTGGCTCACTCTCTCTTGCATGCTGCCACTCATTCTATGGCATAACAGGAGGTTTCATATTATGCATAACAATCTTTACTTCTGAAACCACAGCAGCAAAGAAAAAACGTTTTCAAACAAAAAAGTTTAAATAACAGAACTAAATACAGTTCACAGTCAATGAAAGGGGAGCTCCCCAATGCATCATGGATGACAACTTCATGCCAGGGACCCTTCTCCCTATATGTCCTTTACTTTAATCCCAACTCCTCTCTCTTTGCTGCTGACACCACACCTAAGTCACTCCTTACAGTTGTGCTTTGCATGCTAGTGTGTTGTTGGCATAATGCTTTATATATATATATATATATATATATATATATATATATATATATATATATATATATATATATATATATATATATATTTATATATATATATATAATATTTTCCATAAGTTGTATGGTGTAGAGTAGTATTTATGGCTTGTATTGTTTATTGAGAGCGTGTGACCACGGCTTTATTGTGGGAAAGGTTTTGTTTTGTTTCTATTTATTTAGCAATTCCACCTTCGACGGAGTTGGTTTTTCCTCCATTTGATTAACGTGCTCAGGACGAAGCTTTGAGCTTCAGGCCTGTCGTGTGTGAGGTTGAGTGCGCTTCTAGCGTTGGATGAATTGAGGGGCAGGGTAGCCCCTCCCTCTCCGTGCCCAGCACGCGCGGGTCGGTTTTAAGCTTTTCTTAAGACCCGCGCGTGTGGGCCTGTTGTTGCTCACAGGGGCTCGCCAGCCCCACGCCCAGCGCGCGCAGGAAGCCTTGGGTTTCAGGCCTGTCGCTTTTCTCTTTTCATGTTCTACATTCCCCGGTACGAGGATGGTTTCGGCGCCGGCGAGTAGCTCACTCCAGCCCCAATGTGCGCGTCCCGTGCCGGAAACTTTGCTCCAGATCCCCCCAACGCGCGATGGGGGGAAAGAGGCCCTCTCACCTTTGGGAGGGGGTTAGCACAATGCAATTGAGTAAAACAATTTTGTGCATGTTTGCATATTTTCTAATTTGGAAATTTCTCGGGCGCAGTGGCGGGCGCCTGTAATCCCCAGCAGTAAGAAGGGTTTTTGGTTTATATTTTTTATTTTGTTTTATTTATTACTATGTTAGGTGTACTACTCACCCCTGCCCCAGGTGCAAGCCTTTCAGAAACTTTGCTTCAGGTTTCGCACACTTTGGGGGGTTCTAAAGGCAATGTTGGTCTTGGAGGCAAGACCACACAGAACAACAGGGGTGCGAGTACCGTGCCCACACTTAGAACCCAAATCGTTTGGGTTTTAAGCTCATTTTAAGTAGGATAATAATAATGTATTTTTGACATTATGACATATTTTCAAACAATACTGGCACAGCTGTTCGCCTTGCGATAAGACACACCACGGCCTGCTCGGCTTTAGGCTTTGCCTGAATTACAATGCAAGGTTACCCTTTGTGTGCTGCTGAGTGCCATGCCCTGCTAGGGTGAGCAGCTTGGATGTGCGCTTGCGCACTATGCTGTTTTGCCCATGTTTCTTCTGCTACAGTGAGATATGAGATGTTTACGAGGAACTTTATCCCCTACCTGCTCGGTTTGTGGTTATATGAAGTGCAATCAATGAAACATTTTTTTCTTTTTTTCTTCTAATAAAAGTGAGAGTTAGGATCCAGCCATTGGTACCACAGTCAGTCTTCTTTGGACACTGTTTGGTCAATCCTTATTTCCTCACTGGTCTCAGCTTTAGAGGCCTAAAAGAGAAACCTTCCATCTATGTTTTTTCTTCTTTCCAGATCTTTCCTGTTACGGCACATTAGTATATTAAATTAGGTTACAGGACAACTCAGTCCTTCCCTCCTCGCCCCCTCCACCCATACCTCTCTGCCCCCCAACCCACACTCCCACCACTGCCCATGCTAAGGGGTCAGATAAGAGAGTGGGAGTAACACCGTCAGGCCCGGTCTATCCCTGCTTGGACTTGGTGGCTGTTTCCTGCACTTCCTATTTCTTCTATTGATAACCCAGTGGTCTGGGGTTTGCCTCTGAAGAGGAGCAAGATAAACTTAGATCTCCCATTTCCTTCACAAAAAGCATCCTTCATCATGTTTTTTTTCTTTTTAAGATGGCCCTCTTGTAGGAATTGACCGCTTTGTGGTATCCTTTTGGTCCCAAATAAAGGGGACAGCCCCCAAAAAAGGGGGGTTGATAAAGCCTTGAGGATGGTTAAAGCATGTTATAGAAAGTTGGGTCTGATCACCCAGACTTGGTACTGGCTTTGCCTGTGGAGGTGTGAGTCCTGCGAAGCTGGGCTCTAGGAGCGGTTTGCCTGCTCGGGATCACTAACGCCTTTATTTTCTACAGAATGGTGTAAGTCCTTTGCTCATGTGACTTCATCCCAATTGTTCATTAGACAACGTTGCTTTCATTAAGGTCTCTGCCCTCGGGTAGAATAGAGCCCGCTCCTTTGACTGTTTTTCTCCCAGGTCTCTACACATCGTCGATAAGGCGCATCAAGAAGTGTGCACAATTACTCCTCTGCTTTAGGGGCTTGAACAACATTTTTGGCTCCTTTGGAAAGGTTGTGCAGGCAGGGGTCCAGCTAGACCTAGGGTATCTCCTGTAAGGCCTCATGTGCTGGCCGTGGGTTTTTTTTCTTGGAGGGCGTTCATCTCAAATAGCCAGGGGTTGCAGTAAGTTAAAGAGGGTTCACATTTCCTCTCTTTGTCTGTTTTCCCCGTGCCTCTTTCCCCTGTGTTCAGTAAGCTATGCAGAATATGATAATGTGGAAGTAAGTGACCTCATTTTCTTGCAGGAAGGGTGGTATCGGCGTCCCTCATAATTTCTCATCTGTGAACGCATTAACTAACATCTTTTTGTTATGTTTTCAAAATGAAAGGGTTTATTACACTTATTGGCGCCCTTCTCCAGGCGGATTGTATGATAAAGTTAGACCTCAGGTATGAAGGCTAGGTGGTTCGTGTTTTTTCCTCCTCATCAGGAGTTCCCTCTTCAGTTCCATGAAGGGTTCACGCTTAACAATGTCCCTCCCTTTCGGCTTACACTTTTCCCATCAGCCCCCTGGTGCTACACCACGTTATTGAAGCTGGTCGTAACTCACTTCAGTTCCAAGGGGGTTTCGGATGATTTTTTTCTTTGATGACAGTTAGTGGTGTTCCTTCTCCAAACATGGGGTTGTTTTGTGGTTATACATACAAGAGATTAAAGCTCTGCATTTCATCCTTTAGGATGACAGACTCTCCTTCGTAAGGAAGTAATACATCTTCTTCCCTTGGAAGGGAGGGTTTCCCTCATTTAACTAACATGGATGGACAGATGGTCAGTTCCATTCGAGTCATCGTTCCAAACATCTTTGCGAGAATCTGTCTTTCTCACAGTTGGGTTTCTGTTCCCTGAGATCAGTTTGGGGCTCCTTCAGTGGCTCAGGCTCATGAGTGCCTACAGTGGCACGTCTCTTTTTTCTGTTCCCTCTCCGGGTGTCTCTCTGGGTCAGATACCATCAGATTGGGCTGAGGGTGCCAGGATAGGAGGTTTGTTCGCAGGCACAGGTGGTCTACTTTAGCGAAGAAACTGCATGTTAGCAGTCTGGAATTGTTGGCAAGTGCTCTTGCAGTCAAGAGTTTTCTTTAGGTTCAATGCCAGACATCTCCAGGACATGATCAGCATAATGTTAGGAAGGACTCTCGCTTTGCCAAGATCTTGTGCGTTTGGTCCCAATTTAGTGGTTCTCTTTCCCTTGTCCCTTATATGCTAGGTTTCCTGGGCTCTGTGGTTAGAATATGGATCCCAATTCTCAACCTTCAGACTGTTTCCTCTGGGATTGGTCGATTCCTTGTGGTATGTTTTTTTTCTCCCTTTGCCATGATAGCAAACGTTTCTGGTTCAGCTGCGCATGCAGTTGACATAGCTAGTGTTGGCCTTCGCGAGGTTGGTTCCCAGCCCTATAGTAATTACGGTGGATTTTACAAGTATAGTTCATCTCGACCCGTGACCTATCTGTGTCCCGATATTTTTCTCTCTTGTTTATTAGAACCATTTTCATTGCTTCTGAATGCTTCAAAGGGCTTTCACGGGACTATACTTGGGTCATCAAGGACTTCGGGCAGCCTTTAATAGTCAGGGTTCCTTTCAGCTTGCAAACGCTGAGTTCGTAGGTGTGTGGCTCAATTTCTCTGTTCCGTTTCTCCCTTGCAGTACAATTACGTATTCTAGTGGAGTTGTTTTGAAAGGGTAACATTGTATGTAGATGAATATATTTAACTGCCATTATCTCAACGAGACACAGTGTCTTGAGGGGGGGGGGCAAAAAGTGGATAGGCAGTGCCTGGTGAGCAGGGCCTTCAGGTCCATTGACTTTGCATTCCATCTAAGCTAGGTGTTTTTTCTTCTAGGGGACATTTACATCGTACTGCATTGGGGCGTTTCGTTTTTCTAATGAAGGGTTGTCTGTACTACAACTGTTTTTCCAAAGTATCCAGGTGGTATTTCTCTCCTGTTGAAATGTTTTTTCCGATAACAGACCATTATATATCGACAGTTTAATGTTTTCTCAACGGGGGTGGGTCACTTCCTTTGTTGCCAGATAGGGTAAGCATATGGTTTCCTCCATCTATTCTCCAGGTTTTTCCAGAAAATATTAATGTATGAGTTATTAAGTGTTTTAAAATGTTTAAGTGGAATACAGAGGGTCTTAGCCTCCTAATACGTCTTAGCTGCTATTCCTGTGGGATCACTATTGCGGTGTCCCTTGGCCCCCTTTGACCAAATAGATTAAGTAACTAATGTGGAAAGAGAGTTCATTACTCCTTTGGTTCTTCAGTTTAAGGTGCTATGGGTTCAGGACATTCTCCTGGGGGGAAAAATTATCAAAGCAGCTGATTGGTCAAGGGTATAATTGGGATCATTTTCTTTTGGCGCAATTGTATTGATCATGTTGGGGGTTAAGGTGATGGAAGGGCTTTAAACTTGCATAATATGAAGCATCGTGTCATGCCATAGAATGAGTAATTCCCCGCACTAACGTGAGAGGGGGTTTAGATTCTATTAAAGACAGGAGGCGAGTATTCATTCACTCACGGACTAGCTCACCCACTCACTCTTTCACATTGGCATAGTCAGTGTTGACATTGGGCCGGATCTGGGAGCCCACAAAAAACATCTCCCTGGATCTGGCACCCTGCTCCCCAATCCCAGGAAACCCATTTGCACTCTACTCATTTTTTAAATATAACGCTCTGAACGCTCTAAGCTGCTCAGCCGTGCGCGAAGCCAGGAGTGGCCGGCGTGGCCGCTAGTATCAGGGATGAGAATCGTCACGACAAGACCACTTGAAAATCTGATTGAGAGCCGTGTGAAATCCTTTATTAATATTACACTCCACAGAAATTATGGAAGTACATCTTTTAAGGTTTGAATGTTGTGTACATTTTATGCTTTGCTGACATTATAAGAAACAGGGCTATTTCCCAGGGCTTCATTAGTAATCTTTAGGGTTGAAGAGGCAAATGTTTATGGGGGGGTAAACTCAAACTTATGCCACCTCACCACCTCCACTCCCTGTCCCATCCCCCACCCCTCTGCCAGTACCAGGTGGGATCCCCCAGTAAAAAGATACATTTCCAGCACTTGCATAGGTGCATAATGGGCTGGAAAGGATAGCATAGCTCTCAACTCACACGCTTTTGGCGGGTATCACCCGCCTTCTAAACAGCTGACTCACCCGCCAAGCCTCCTGCATGCCCATTCATTTCAATGGGCCTCTCACCCGCCAAAAATAAAATCGGGTGTTTTCACCCGCCTTTGTGACACAAATGGTTGAGAGCTATGGCATAGTGTAACAAGTGACGGTACATGGACATGTGGTGATGAAAACGCTTAATAGAGAGTCGCTGAGAAATGCATGCGTGAAAACCATTTGAAGGAAAAGCCTTGTTCTTCACATTTTTCATTACTTTTTTAGGTCGCAGAAAATGGCACAAAATGCGAGCAAATGCCTGGCAAGAGTCACACAGCAGGAGGAATTCTCGCTCAAATTTGATGAGATTTTGTAGGTGCGTCACAGTTTACAATGACCCCTTTTCTAATCCCGCGCGTAATGCGCTGCGATGCCTCCCATTCAGCGTGTCACAGGCTGGCAGTCTCGCGTTAACCTCCCGGCGAGCCGCCATTTATATTCCTCTGACTGGCCCATGGAGCGCCCTCGTGACACAGACGCAAAGGCGCCGCGGGTATTCATCTAAATTACACGAGCCGCTTCCCTTTGGAAAGAGAAATGAGACACGGACACTTACCGCAGCCACTTGAAGGAAATCAGAGCCTGACTATCTCCGTTATCAGAAGGAGAGACTTGTGGCGCTGTCCTGTGTCTTTGATGAATAAATCTGTGAAAAATACAGACGCAGCAGGCAGGTGACTATTGGGAAACCCTCAGGGCATAGCATTCACAGCTGGTGTGATGCCTTTTACTGGAGGCCCACCAAGATACAAGAGGATCTTTGCGTGCAAACTGTGTGATAATGAATACAATCTTGGCAACCAACAACTGGAAGCGTTATTAAAGGTGGGAATTTCTCAGTGGCTGCTGGTGCCCAGATTTGCAGCGTTTGAGCAGCGTGAAGTTCGAACTCCGGGTTCGCACTAGAGATGCGCGAACTTGGCGAGGCAGAGCCGGCCTGGGCTGAAATGGGGGCTTCAGCCGGACCCTCATTTAGGGCCGGTATCCCTGGATGCCACTGGTCTACTACGGGCTACACCATGGCTGCCCATACCGATGATTCGGGCCACGAGAAATACATTTTAAAAAAGTGCAGCTTACTCTGCATGAAGGCCTACCCATACACCACAGAGCCACGACTTCCTGGCCATCCCCCATAGCCCACACAACACGATTGGCTGAGGGTAGAACAGTGAGTCACCGGAGCAGCGTTAATGAGGCTGATGGAAGAGGCATTTGCCCTTTTATCCTAGCGATGCTGTGCGGTGCAGGAGACTGGAGTCGAGTGGCAGCAGCTATATTATCAGATGGGTTTTTCTATCTCCCCTAATTCCCGCCATATGCCTTCCTCACTAGTTCCTGGCTACTGCAGGCTCCCCAGCACAGTGGCCTCATTTATTTTATTTCAGTATTGTGCATTTTAATTGTTTTTACCCATGACACTACATGGGAGAAATGGAAATACATTGGAAATACATACATAAAAAAGAAACAAATAAATCCGGCACCCAAGCCGCCATTAGTTTCTGTCCCTTTTGTGCATTTCTTTCAATTGTGCCCACGCCGCTGCGGTCCAGGAAGAGGAGACTGCGGGAGCACTGGAAAAATAAAAATAAATGCTCAAAAAGAAAAACAAAAGCAGGTTGCGTGCCATTAGGGCACCAGGGGTGCATTTATTTTATTCAGTTTTTGTGGCTTTATTTCGATTGCGCCAGCATGGAGGCCTGTGAGGTGCCTTTGCCAGGTGCTCGGGGGGTGGGAGGGGCACAGCTTCAGCCGCCAAACCCCTCCACCAAAAGTTTGGGCTATGATAATTCGACTTGGCTGACCGACAGCCATGGTCGGACAGAACAGGACGCTGTGCCTGGACATCTGTTACGCTCGCCTGGTATCCACAGGGACGCCACTCAGCCCTGGTTGGTTGCCGGAACCTTCTCCCTGATTTCTGGACGGTGTTTTCGGAGGAAGTCTAGCCTTGTTGTGGTGTTAGGTGTGCTCTCCATCCTGCTTTCTTAGCAGGGGTGCGTACTATTCAGTGGGCGTGGGCGACCGAGTTACTTCACTGGCGCATGCCCGTTCAGGTGTCTTTAAGGTAGGTCTTATTGCAGCAGTTTTTGTATAGCAGTGTTTATTCTTACCTGCCTTTCTTTTGTGATTAATAATGTCCTTTCTTTCTCCCTAGGCATGCGGGCGATTCGGCGTGGCGTGCTGGTTGGTTTGAGCACCGCCGACAAATGATGGCGCGAGATGTGCGCTGCAATGCGGTAAGTAATGCGCTATGCGCTGCTTTGTCTTGCCTTTGGTAACCTGTGTCTCCTCTCTTCCTTACAGGTCACGCTGTCCTTCTTCAGCGGGTGTGGAAATCCGGAACGATGCCAGCCGGGAGGTGACAAGCCAGGTAAGCTTCTTGTGATGTTTGTGGCTTAAGCAATGCCGGAGTATGCCTTTTCTAATGTTGTCTTTCTCCTTTTCCTTTTCAGGTCGCTTTGTTTTGGTAGGTATGCGGTGCCCAGAAGAAGCTGTTCACTGGAGAGCGGATGACAGGATGGAGATTGCAGGTAAGATTCTATTAATGATGTTCCTTTTGTCTCCTCTGAAGGCTCGTTGCTCTGAGGCTCGCGGGTATCACAGGACACAGTGAGCATTACGTTGCAGTCTGCAAAGTAAGGCAAAGCGTGCTCTGTTGCTTGGGTGTGGTTTAAATAGCCTCCTAGCAAAGTAGTCCAGGTAAAGTAGTCCCAGGCCACCACACCCAAAACACTATACCGCATAGCTTAGTTCTTAGGAACCAAGCTATGCAAATGCCTCCATGTTAACTGCAGGCCCAATGAAAAGTAGTCCCCCTTCAAACATGTTCTCCAAAATTAATATGAGCCTCGCGCCAGAGGCGCCAGTACTGACTCCAAGAGAGTCTTGGGAGTGGATGCAAGGCCTCTGGACTTAATGGAGCCCCGAACCCTGACCTTACCTGGCAAGCAGACTTGCCAGTAGGGTTCTGGAGTAAGGGTCGTGACAACATCGCTGTTAACAGAGGCCCTGCGTTTAATTATTAGTAACTCCATACATTTTTAGGCAATTCTGTGATGAATCTGGTGATGTCATTACTCTTTTCCCGGGCACAGTCTCTCCTTGTGTGGCCAAGGAATGGCAGGCTCTACCAGATCCTAACCCTGGGTGCGGCTATATGAGGGAGGACCAACTGGAGAGACGCGACCCTTGTGGGAGAGAAATGATATCATCAGGAAAAAACATGCACCCCCAGTTTCCTCCATTTCTCCATTACTCAATTTATTGCACCACTCATCCTCATTCGCGTACTAGCCAGTGGCGGCTGCTATTATAGGGCGGCCCCCCCAGAAAAGAAAGAGAAAAGAAAGAGGAAGCTAAAAGAGATTCAATCAGAGAACTTCTCTGATTGAATCTCTTTTTTAGCTTGCATTTCCTTTGCCAACAGCCGGGGGCGCTGTGGCAAGGCAACACCTGAAGGGCTGGGCCCGGCTGCTTACACAGCAGGGCGCGTCCCGTTTTACTCTAATTTCTTTAATAGTAGAATGCGTGGAGCTCGTAGCTCCACGCACTCTTCGTAAACCCCTTTAATTAGAAGGCTGGCGGGGCGCTTCAGGGGTGGCCCCGCCGCCAGTCTAAAATGTGCGCAAACAGCGCACTAGGTCAGTCCCTCCCCTGCATGGACACAGTAATGTCATTGGCTGTTTGCCAGCCAATGACAACCCTTGCATTGGCTGGCAAACAGCCAATGACATTACTGTATCTATGCAGATCTCGTGCTGGTGCAGGGCGTGTGGGTGCGCTTGCGCCACCTTCACACTCTCCCCTGGATTCTTTGGAGTCAGACGAGTAACGATGCGAGCTCAGCTGCCCCTGACCCCTGAAGACCACCAGAGACAGCCTGGACCACGACGCGACGAGTTGCCGGTGGGTAAGTACCAGGTGGTCCTGTCCCAGATGTTGTTCTGTTTTCTTTTGGGCCTGGGGTCGGGGACGTGGTCCACGGCCACAGTCAGCAACACTGAAAGACGTGTAGGCCAGGGCCTACGGCTTTCAGTGTTGCTGACTGACTGTGACTGGGCCCGGCCTTGGTGGTAGCGGGCCCGGGCCTGCCTACCCCCAAGGTGGGGGCCAAGGCAGGGGCTGCCTGGCCTGGGCCTTTCTTTCCCCCGGTCCGTGGATCAAGGCCCTAGAGCCTTGGGCCACGGACAGCAAGGCAAGGCCCAGGCAGGCGTGCTGCTGCTGCCGGGCAGTGCCCGTGTAGAATCTTCAACATCCAATGTGCCGTTTTATATTTTCGGCATTTTTCGACAAAAATGCTGAAAATATAAAACGGCACAAGTAGAGCCCTGGGCTGCTGCTGCCTCAGGTGACGCAACGAGAGCGGGCAGGGCTTTAATGAGGCACACGCCCAACTAGTCCGGGCTTCTGCGGTGTGATTGCGGGAATCAGTATTCCCGCAATCCCGCATCCAGTCCCACACAAACAGTGTAGAAAAAAGAAAAAAAGAAAAGAAAAAAAAATAATAATTTGGCTACAAGTGTTTGACAGTTAAAAGGGGCTTCTTGGTTATGTCACGTGTAACCCAGGTTCTCTGAATGGCATGTTATGACTCTAGTCAGTCTAGTGATGACAACAGTGTGTGCAATGGGCAAGAATTTGGCACGATGTATTGGGAGAGCTTAACTGGCAGCGTGATGTGTGTGTGTAAACTCAGCCCTGATGCAGAGTTACAGATGCATACAGCGCCGCTTCCTTCCTTCCGCTCACCTCTTAGCGCTATGGCCAGGCTTCAAGTGAAGGCATATTGCAGCTGTGCGATAGTTCGCGTGCACTCGCCACCTCGAGATTTCTGTGAAGGCGCAGAGTCAGTGTGCGACTGCAGCTCTTTCAGCGGCACGCCGAGCCTGTAGATGTCACAAGCAGGGGTGGGGGCTGCAGCCAGACCGGTGCTCCAGGAGCTTGTGATTCACAAGTAACTTCTGAAAAGGCAATAGGCAGGGTCTGACAGCAGGCGTGAGGATGGGCTGTTGAGTCGATTGCCTTCATGACAATTGTGTTCCTTCGTAAATGGATCTGAGTGCAGTGCACCATTTTCCATCAAGTTGTTCGCTTCGCCTGATACTGGAATTCACTGGTGACAGCACTGCCTGGTACAGATTTGGCTTGCTCGCCCTCTGTGCGAGTCGAAGGTTGTTGTTGGTGCAGTACAATTGCTGGCTTAACTTACTAGCGCACATACCACATCATGCGTTGGATTTGAAATGGGGGGAAAAAAAACTCCTGGCAAAGAGCGTGATGGCGATCTGCTCTTAAAAACGGGACCAGCACATTATGGGACAGAAAACAGTCATAGCGATTGTTCAATCAAACCAACCCGATTACAAACCCCTTCGCTCGCTCCAACTACTAAGTTCACCTGCATGTGACGGGGAGCGGCTAATCATTAAACAGAGCATGTTCACCAAGTAGCAGCAGTATTTCTGCATAAACTCTCAACCAACTTGAGAAGTGGGCTAATTACAAGTTAACCTTCAAGCAGTGGGGTGAAAACTACTGCTTAGCGGTGGTAGTTAAAGCAAGGCCTGGGCCCACCTGCAACAGACACTGGGATCACAGCAAAATCATGTGTTTATAAATTCCCAAAAATATTATAATGAACAGAGGGCAAGGGTGAGTGTGCTACTCCGTAAACCCATGCGCATGTCGCTGGGGTATGGCTGCTGAAACAGCATTCACTGAAATCTTAAGATACGGCAGGGTGTTGTGGTTGTACACAAATCCACACGGCCGGGCTTTTTATTTTATTATTATTATTAGGAGGTGAATGGACACTAATCATTTAAAATCATATTGCTCGTATGATCATATCCACTGAGAGTGCTCAATCTGTGCTCAAACTCTAATGTTCAAGACCCATCATTTTCAGAACTGAACTGGCCTGATAGCCACGCAACGAAACTGCTAGTTCTTACCAACAGGGCACCCAGAGAAACCATTTGTACTGTTATGTGAGCTCAAAGGAAGGAGGGAAACTCATTTTGCCGCTATTGGTATGTGTGTGATACTCAAGGGCAATTGAAAATATCAATGCCCGACTGCCGTGCTGTTTATTGCAATCTGGCAATTTGCGTCTGTGAAGCCTGCTACTTTAAATAGCATTGGGTTTGCACATGAACATGCTTTTAGACAGGTGGACCCTGTGTGTATGTTACTATTTTCTTCTATGGCTTATATACTTTAAATCAGGATGATAGTTTGATGAAAATGTAAAGAAATAAAAATCATAGGAACACATTTAAAACAGTGTTTTTTTTTTAAGGAAGTGTGACATTTCAATTTTAAACGTGGATTTAATAAATGAAGCAAGCATTCGGCTTTGTTTGGCTTCAGCCGTATGATTGACACACTGTTAGATATTCGTCGGAATACTACATTTGCTTCTTGATACACATAAAATAGGTAATAATAATCCCAGCAGCCAGCAAAAGTTATGCATTACACCATAGTACCAGTTATTCTCAATACAAGCTGCTGTAAAATACACCATCACACTTGCACACGTAAGAATAGTGTACCACCATTAATATGTAAAACCGAATGCTTTTTTCATATTTCGGTGGGTTTTTTGGACAGTAAATTGAACATTTTGTAGGCCATTTTTCCAAAAATTTCGTGGCGGGAGAGCCCCCCCCTGCTCCCTCCTTGGGGGGGGGGTGGGCTTGGGCGCTTTGCGCGCTCGCTACTAAATTCACCCTTGCAAATTTACGCCCCACCAGCTTTAAAACTCACCAGCCGCCACTGGTACTAGCACTGGTATTAATGTTCCCCAACATGACAATCAGAGTAAGACATTAACTACTGAAATGAGGAAGAGGCAGGGAGCAATAGTGATTTCCCCTGAGAAAGTCCCATTCCAGCTTCCTCAATAATACATACAGAATTTTCTATCAACTACTGAGTCGAGGAAGAGACAAAGATCAGTAAGGACCACTAAGACCGAGTAGCCTACGCTGCTGTGTAGTCTTTGGAAGCTCTTTAATCAGACCGGGAGATTTAAAACCCCGACAGCTGACAGCAATGGAAGTGAGCTGCAGACACTGAGCTGTGTAGTTACCTGTATGAGTACTGGCTGGAACGTTGGGGGAAAAGACACAGCGGGAAATGCTGCAGATGCTAATCTGCCCAGCAGGAGAAGGAACCGGAGTTCAAAGGACATTCTGCCTGAGAGGGAAAGGCAGCAGAAACCGAAGACCGGCACGGCAGAGGTGCAGCAGATGACAGGTCGCGCGCAAAACCCAGAAATCTACAAAGACACAAAAACCAGCACAGCAGAGTCACACACATATGACAGGTCACACGCCAAGCCCAGAAGTGACGAAAACCAAAGCAGAGAGGTGCAAGAGACATTTGGAGCACCTGGTAAGTCCAGGGGAACGGAAAGGTACGCTGCTTCAAAGTAGCTTTCAGTAAACCAAATAAGATATGAAGAAGCTAATCAGCATAAAAGCCATAACACGAGTGAACGAAACAAAATAAATGAAGAAGCTAAAAGACCTATGAGCTATTCCATGAATGAAGTATTGAACCTACAACTTAAAGGGGAAGAAAGAGAAAACCAAGGGATCGGAATGAACTTGAGAAACGGCAAAAGACCTGTATATGAAGAAGACAACCATACAAGAAGTGATACATCAGCATTGGGCTGATGTTATGTCATATATAAAAGTAAAGTTGTGATATAAAAGTCCTGGCAGGGGAGTATACCTGGTGAAGAGAACTGTAATAACGTTGTGATATAAAGGTCCTGGCAGGGGAGTGTACCTGGTGAAGAGAACTGTAATAAAGTTGTGATATAAAGGTCCTGGCAGGGGGGTGTACCAGGTGAAGAAGAATGTGTGAAAGAACATAAAGACGCCCTGAGAGAAGAATATACCAGGGAAATCATGTGTGTGCTAAGTTACAGGAGAACCCTTATGGAAGTCACATGCCAGAGGATGTTGAACTAATTTAAACATGATTCTTTATCTTGAACTTATCTGAAAAGGAACCTGGGGAAGGGAACTTTTTTGCTAAGAACTGTGTGTGCGCCAAGAGGGAGAAGCCATCCTCTTGAGTAGAAGAAACGTGCATATTGGTAACAGGAACCTGGTCATTCCCTGGTACTGTGAACATTGTCCACATGGAACCTTTTGTTGACATTATAACCTTTTATTTGATTGGAACATGTGTGCACCTTGAGGTCCAGAGAGAATATCCTTTGCACCTTTTACTGTTACTTTTTGGAGTGTGAGGCCAGAATAGGATTTCGATACAGGTTTTTACTTTGGACATCTTGACAACGGACAGACCCCTTAGTTTTTGATTGAGGTAGGGAAATAACTCCCAGGACAGCGATAGTATGGCATTTCCCCAACCCTTTTTGATTTCTATTAAACCTTTATAGGCAAAACCATGAGTCCTCCGTGTTCATGTCTCATTCCTGGATCCTCACAACAGGCTGATGATACCATTGAAAACAATTGTTTTCTTATTCACGTGCATTCTCTGAAAGAACTGGTTGATTTGCAAGTAATTATGAAAAATACAATGGGCCTCATCACGAGTAACAGAATTACCAGTACTTACATCTGCACTTGTTCAGCACCGGAAAAATTGTAATGAGGCCCAGTTGTCTAGAGTTAATATTACGTTGGACACTATCGCTATAATGTCTGCAGATTCAAACTTTTTAAAAGTGTTTTTTCATGGGAAATAAAATGTAATTGAACATCTAATTCAAATGTGTTTTAAGAGCATGTCATGCGGTGACATTTAAGCTGAGAACAACAGTTCTGGTAGTTGTATTAAGCTATGTTTTGAAGTAAAAAGAGAATACTTTAAGTATTTCAGTTGCTAATGCGTGAGGGATTGAAACAAAGACCTTCAAACTATGTCTGTTAAGGGCTACTTCCTGCCCAGAATGGATTTGTGACAGAGAGCTGGATGTCTCTCCTATGCAAAGTCATGCAGCGATGCTGCAGATGTTTTGAAAAACATGAATATTAGTGGATTTAGGGTTTTATTTTTTCAGTGCATGTCAGGGGGTGATTGAAAGGGTAGGGGAACAGGAGGCAGCTCATTATCACAGCAGTTCTTAAATGTGTGGTGTCAGACTCGAAGGAGAGCGTTAACTGCTTGTAACATTGAATCAGCACAAGGGTAGTCTCATAATGTGTAAAGAAGTTAAATTCCCCCACAGACTTTTATGGTAAGTGGCTTTGAGGTATTCCATTCCAGGATTTAAATGAGCATGCTCTTGGCTTAGAGCATGATGGTCTCTAAGAGCCAGGCCTGGCCCCCAGGCTCGGCCCCGGCTTGGCCCTACCCATGAATTTCCTGGCTCCCCCAGCTCTACTTCCCACATATATGTTTTTTGATTGATCATATTCCACATCACTGATGATCCGCTACATTTTGTAACCTAGTTTCAACAAAAAAATATATGCACATTTGGGTACCAAATCGATAAAAACATACTTTATCTGGTGGTCAAAATGCTTATGCCAAGAGAATATACACTTAGCATGCATAATATGGGCATAAGTAACAAAATGAATTACAAGTGCAAGCAACATACCTAAAAGTGTTTCAAGTGTATAATGTACATTAGATTCACAAATGGGTGTGAAAAAGTGTGCCTACACTGGGGCGAGGCTATGCAAATGATTAACCACACCTATCAAAGCACAAACACTACCTCAGTTTGATGATTCACCAAAGAGAAACACAAGATTTAGTTAAGATATAGTTCCCTGATAGTAAACATTACCTGGTATAACCTGATGGCAGTGTGGAGTTTGACCTCACACTGCCGCCTACTGCTATCACCCCTCTCCTCTGGATGGCCATGCACTTCTCACAACCACTATTAGGCAAATCCCCACAACAAAATGTCCTTAAACACTCCAACAAAAATAACCAAGGATAGCTATAAAACTGCTCAAAAAAATATCCTCTGCATCCTTCGCCTCAAAACTAGACACTACCAAAACACTACAATATCTCCAACACATCACCTGCCTCACAACAGTTCTTCACAAAATCAGCTCAGACATTCCCACAATGTTCGATATTCTGGCACCAACCATAAAAAAAAACTAACCAAACACAAAATAAATGGTTCGATATCCAACTTAGGTATAGCCAGAAGAACCCTCAGTAAAGCGGCACACAAATGGAGATCCTCAAAGTCAGACCATGATAAACTAACTTTTAGCATCCTATTTAGAGAATACCACCCAAAAATGCAAGAGAATAAAACTGTTTTTTTCCAATCACGCATTCACCTAGCAAAGTCACACAACCGCAAACTCTTCTAAAGATACAGAGAACATTCAAACCCTGAAGCAACAAACAACCTCCTGACCTCATCACAAACATGCTCCCTCTCCTAAGAAATTCCAACTAGATAGTTCAAAACCTTATCAACCAGAGACCTATCTCCGACCTTCCCTTCATGGCAAAAATAATTGAAAAAGTACCCTGAATCCAAATAACCAAATACACCGTATCCCACAATCTACTTCAAAACCACCAATCCAGATTCCGACCCGGAAGAATTACTGAAACCTCTCTTCTCTAAATAGGGAACATGTTGTGGTGAGTATCTGTGTGTGTTAGGTCATCTATTGAATACGAGTGCGTGGAGTGTTCAGGGTTCTAATAGTGATGGTTGGGCAGTTGGAGGAAGGGTGCCAGTCTGAGTGGTGGGTTCCAGCTTTCTGGGTAGGACTAGGAGTTAACCGCGACCTGTACCCTGCGTGATGTACACATGACGGAAAAAAGTCACTCTGTGTAACAACCTGACTCCTGTTATCCATCACTTTCAGAGCAGAGTGCACTCTCGCCACCAGACACAACAGAACACATCCTACTCTCCCTAGACAAAAACATTCCCTAATGCCTCATACTTCTAGCTCTCTTGTGGCATGTGACACCATTAACCACAACATCCTCATGACCAACCTAGAAAAACACAAAGGCCTCCAAGACCTGGCCCTCAAATGGATTAACTCACAGCAGCAGCACCACCACTGTACAAATGAAGGAATTTCAAGCTACCCCACAGCCTCATCAAAGCGAAGCACTGCAAGGTTCCATCCTATTCCCCGGGCTGTTCAACACATACATCAAACACCCTGCTGACATAATTGGAACATTCACTAACAGCTTTCAAGCCTACACTGACAACACCCAATTAGGTTTTGCCCTAACCCTAAGAAACCAACATGAGCAAAACGACCTTCAGCTGTATACTCACTGTACAAAAATGGATGGTTCACAACAACCTCTGTCTCAACCCTAGCAAAACTGAAATTCCACTATTCAACAGAACCTGCATACACAACCTAGCATTCCCCTGGCCAGCAAACATAGGATCCCCCTCCCTTGCACAAGAAGCAAAAAACCTAGGTATCATATTCGACTCACAACTTAAACACACCATTCAAATCCAATCACTTTAAAAAAAAAACAAGTCACTCATCCACATCCTTCATAAAAACACTACCATACCTAGAAAGGAACAAAATGATGACATCACCAGATCTCTGCTACTATTGGAACAAAATTACTGCAACCCAATCTATATGCGTACCACCAAAGAGAACATCAACGCTCTCCAAAACCTATAGTACAAAGCTACTCGACTCATAATGGGATTAAGACTAACCAACCACATATCAGAAAGCCTGACAATTCTCAAATGTCCACCGATTAATAAAAAAAAAAAAAAAAAAATCAGACCCCTCATCATTACATACTCCTTACTGCATAGTAATGAACCACTCTGCCATCAAAAACGTCCTCCACAAACTACCACTCCCCGCACTCTCGGCTCTTCCTCCAAACGCAAACAAGGAACCCACAAATACAACAGGAAATGTCACAGCGGAAGAACTGTCTCCTATATAGCCCTCTCCCCGTGGAATGTCCTACCAGAACACCTAACAGTGGAACCTAAAATCCACACTTTCAAAAAGCACCTGAAGCAATGCTTTCTCAGCAATTGGCTACAATGACAAACCCATCCTGAAATACTAATCATCACCCCTCCATCACCTTCAACAACCTCATCACCCACCCCCTCACCTTCCCCTCTTTACACCCCATCTCCACTCTACCGTATCTCCATATCTGTCTAGCACGCAGTCCGCTGCACCCACCCTCTGTTTCTTCCCTCCATTCCCGATGGTAACTTTCCGACTGAAAAGCGTCTACCCCTAACCCCTTGTATCTCTTTCCCCCTCCCTCCATACTCTTTCTGACTAATCCCCTCTGGTAAAAAACTCATCTGCTCACCCCTACCTGTGTTGCCCCCTCAAACTACTTCTCTGCAAAATTCTTTGTTGATGCACCAATTGTCATTTCTCTACATTTGAATTGTCATCTACCTAGCTGCACACTGGAATGTAAATGCGGAGTCAGATTGTGTTATTATTGAGTACTGATTACCCTTAATGGAAAAGTAAACTTTTGTATATATACAGTCAAAGCTTTCAATTTGATTTCTGGCTATATGTAAGCATACTGCTGGGGGTTGCACCAGGATCTATAATGTAATGTATAGTGGCCTTGTGTCAAGCAATTCTGCCATGTTGGTAGCTTCAATGTGCGTGGCCTTGCCAGAAAAGGGGGTGTTACTAGTGGGGTAGGGGGAAAGGCAGGTGCATTTCTTGAGTTGTTGATGCCTACTTCTTGGAAACACCCCAGTCGTGAGTCAGTATGGGGCGGTGTGGTCATTGGTGGGGACATTTTAATGTGTGTTTCATCCAAAGGAGTGAGACAAAGATCAATTAATTTCTAAGTTAGTCGCTTTCAGACCAGATTAGCTGCTGGCGTGTGGGGTTGTGTGTGTGTGTGTGGAATGGAGGAGCGAGCAGCGCTGTGGCTCTGCTAGAATGCTATGTTTGCAGGCAGCTTGCTGCCCTGTGTGGGGGTTGATTGTATGAGTAATGTTAGATGGTAATAGATGGACAGGTGAGCAAGTTAGTGGAGGGAAAGGAGTAGAGAAAATGAGCCTCTAGTTTCTGATTATTGTTGAAGCCACACTGAAAAAAACGTGAATTGTTGTCTCTAGACAAATAGTTATTATCATTCTGGTTCCTTATGAATTAACAAATAGTTCTTATTTTTCTGATTCCATATAAGGGATGCAGGGTCACCCGCCTGAAGGGACCCGATCTCTAGAATTATGTGTTTGAAGCGCTGTGTTGCGGCCCAGGGGTTCAGGGAGGCTGAACAGAAAGAGGTAGACCTGCCAAATTACTTGGCTGAGGCATTGTGTTTGTACATGTAGCATGTTGGTGGGAGCAAGCAAAGCAAATGCCATCTAGACGAAATGGTGAATGTGCTCTACCCAGAGTCCCAGATTCCATGTCGATTGTGGCCACCTCTTGTGTACTCATTATGTTAAAGAGCAGATCACATCCTTGCCAATGTCCATTATTTTTTACATATTATTGGCCCGCAATAACAATAATTCCCCATTCCTAGGGGCACATAGGGTGCTAATGACCCAGAGCCTGCATCACACGCCCTTGCTTGTATTAACTGCGGACACAGGGTTATACGAACTGGTAAATCCCTCAGAATTCTAGCTTAATTAAGTCTCGATTTCCTCTTTCTGAATATTCTTTTGCATTTTATGGATTTTTAGTTGTAGTCATTCCTTTGAAATGAATCCCTTTTCCTCTAATTTTATCATTTAAATGTTTCCAATTTTTTTTTTATTTCAGACACTTCTTTAAGTACATTTCTTCTGTGGGGTGGAGAATTTGTGTTTTTTGATGTTGTTCCAATTTTCCAGAAAGTGGAAGACCAGCCAATTTGCAGATTTGTTCTCTTTATTTTTTTATTTTTATTTTATTACATTTGTTATACGCCCAGACCCGGGGGTATCACGGCGTAGTTACAGACAATGGGAGAATGCAATCTTAGAAAGAACACAGAGGTACACTACTTTTCTAATTTGACATTTGGTTTAGTGGATATGTTTTGAAGTCAACATATTTCAATAAGGGAATAGTTTCTTACCTGTAACTCCATTTCTCCAGCATTGGTATCTTTCATGGATTCACATGCTTAGAATATTCCCCGTCGACAGACTGGGAACCCTCGGTACGCTTATAAAGCCGTTTCCCATAGGAAAACTTTCGTCACTTTTGTGTCCTATCTATGTCATTTTGGGGCCGCGCACGCATGCCCCACTAGGACGTAGCGGTATAAATGCCCCGCCCCTGCGGCTCCCTCCAGATTTCGACCCCTCCAAAGCCGAATGGGGTGAAACCTAGATATACAAGACGATTGCATTCTGGGGAGGCCGGCGGGCGCATGTGAATCCATGAAAGATACCAATGCTGGAGAAATGGAGTTACAGGTAAGAAACTATTCCCTTCTCCAGCATTGGATCTTTCATGGATTCACATGCTTAGAATAGAATGCACAGCAGTGCTCCTGAAAAAGAGGAGGTGTGAATGCAATCCGTCACTCTCCTAAGCATATGTATAGCGAACCACGCTTAAGTAGGATGCCAATGTAAACTACGCAACATTACATGCACAGATCAATACCTATATACAAATATATAAATATATATGTATATATATATATATATATACATATATATATATATATACATCCTTATATACATCCATATATACATATGTCAAAATAAGCACAGACCCTTCTTGAAAAGGGCTTACCTTATTGAAACAGATGGCGCAAGACTCCTCTTCCCATTTGTATCTCGTCCGCATGCTGCCGTTCGAGGCAGTAATGGCGGGTAAATGTGTGAGGCACTGACCATGCCGCCGCCTGGCAAATGTCTGTCAGCGGGATTCCTGCCCACAACGCCGTCGACAACGAAGTTGCCCTTGTAGAATGAGCTCTCCGACGCCCTTGTCGCGGTTTTCCCGCTTTGGAATGCCAGAAGGCAATTGTCGACGAGATCCATCGGGGCAGTCCCTGCTTTGAAATTGCTTTTCCTTTCGCCGAAGGACCATATGCAACGAAGAGTTGTTGCATAGATCTAAATTGCTGAGTCCGATGAAGGTAACATTTTAAAGCTCTCTTTATGTCCAAGGTATGTAGGACTTTTTCCGCAGCCGATGAGGGGGTCGCGAAAAAGGTGGGCAGGACAATGGATGAGTGCTTATGATAAGCCGTAGGAACTTTTGGAATGAGACGAGGATTCGTTGACAGAACCACTTTGTCCTTAAAAAACCTTAGGTAAGGAGGGTCTATGACCAACACTTGCAACTCCGAGATCCACCTAGCTGATGTTATAGCTATTAGAAAGGCCACTTTCCATGACAAGAACTTCATCGACGATGTGGCCATTGGTTCAAAGGGTGGTTTCATTAACCCTGCTAGCACCATATTAAGGCTCCACATTGGTGAAAAACGTTTAACCGGAGGGAACATCCGGAACAAACCCCTCATGAAGTGTTTCACCAACCTGTCACTAAACAAGGGAGACGACTTCCTCCTCCTCGTGAATCTAGAGATGGCCGCCAGGTGTACCTTTATTGATGAAAAAGATAATCCGTTCTTCGCTAGGTGTAGCAGATACGGCAGAAGCTGTTCCGGAGTGACCCTTAGAGGTTGCACTCCCGTCTGTCCTTGACACCACGTACAGAACCTTCTCCACTTACACTCCTATGACTTGTTGGTGGAAGGGGCTCGCGCTGCTTGCAGGATTCTCCGACAGTCCGACGAAATGCTCAAGGCACCAAATTACGAAAAGTGAGGAGCCAAGCTGTGAGATTGAGACTGTCTGGATTGTGATGCCACCCTGTTCCCTCGTCCCGGGACAGGAGATTGGGAACCTTCGGGAACGTTATTGGTTGATCCACTGACAGGTGAAGGAGGTCAGAAAACCACGGCTGCCTCGGCCAACACAGTGCCACTAGGATGACCCGGCACCTGTACCTGCGTATCCACTGCAGAGTTCTCCGTATTAGAGGGAACGGAGGGAAGGCGTAGAGGAACTTGTCCGTCCACGGGAAGGAGAACGCTTCCCCCAGAGAGTCTTCCTGTGGCCACCTGCTGGCATACATTCCGCACTTCTTGTTCCTCTGCGTAGCGAAGAGATCCAGCGGAGGCGTCCCCATTTCTCGAAGACCTTTCGACAACTGAACGCTGTCTATCTCCCATTCATTAATTTGGTCCATATTTCTGCTGAGCGAGTACGCTTGCTCGTTCCGTACACCCGGAAGATGATGAGCTACAATGGATATATTGTGTTTCAGAGCCCAATGCCACACCTTCTGAGCCTCGGTGGAAAGGGTTTTGGATCGCTTGCCCCCTTGCTTCCTCAAGTAAAACATTGCTGTCGTGTTGTCTGTCAATATTCTCACCGTGGACCCTCTGATGTGCGGCAGGAATGACTTCAGGGCCCAGCGCACTGTTCTCAGTTCCAGAACGTTGATGTGCAGGAGAGATTCCCTCCGAGACCAAATACCTTGCTTTTGTAGAGTGCCCATGTGTGCTCCCCCGCCTGTCAGGGACGCGTCCGTCACTATGGTTAGCCGAAACTCCGGCTCCTGTAGGGGTACCCCTCTGGATAGATTCTGGAAGCTCTGCCACCACTGAAGAGCTAGTAGGAGCTTGTCGTCGTCGACGGTCAGTTTGTCGGACCAGAGCCCTTGGGCCTGCCTCCACTGGTCCGCCAGAAACTCCTGAACCGGCCTCATGAACAGGCGGCAGTTGCCCACCAGAGGAATGCAGGATGCCATAGCGCCCAGAATTGACATATAGTTTCTCACTGACAGTCTAGTATTGATTTTCAGCTGACCTGCCAATCGATTGAGTTTGGTGATCTGTCGAGGGATGGCTTCACTAACCCTGACTGGGTCTCGAACTGTGCGCCCAGGAACACCAAGCTTCTCAACGGCGTTAACGAAGATTTCTCGAAGTTTACCACAAACCCCAGCCATTGTAAGAGGTGCATGGTGGCCTGCAAACTTGTGTGAGTCGACATAGGGGAGGACCCCCTCACCAACCAGTCGTCGAGATACGGGTATACATGATGGCCTTGCCTTCTCAGCCAGGCCGCCACTGGGGCCAAACAATTCATGAACGTTCTGGGAGAGGATTTCAGCCCAAAAGGAAGTACTGTGAACTGGTAGTGAGTCTGCCCTACCACAAACCTTAGGAACTTTTTGTGTCGCCGACACATCGGTATGTGGAAGTACGCGTCCTGCAGGTCCAGAGACGCCAGAAAGTCCCCTTCTTGAACTGACCGGATCACTTCTTGGAGCGTGAGCATCTTGAATTTTAGGCTTTTCAACGTTTTGTTTAGATCGCGCAGGTCTAGAATGGGATGCCACTTTCTGTTTGGTTTTTTCACCACAAAGTATCGGGAATAAACCCCTTGACCCTTCTGTGATGAAGTAAACAATTCTATAGTACATTTTTTTAGCATAAGTGCTACTTCCTGCTGCAACACGCTCAGATGGGGTTGAGCTACAAACGCCGGTGGAAGGTGCGGAGGGTTGCTTTTGAATTGCAGGGAATGTCCGTATCTTACAGTGTCCAACACCCATTGATCCGTTGTTATTTGCTCCCATTTGTTGAAGTAGCACGATACCCTGCCTCCCAGAACGTTCCGATGCCCGTCATTGCTGGTCCTTGGTCTGTTTATCCCTCGTCGAAGATGAGTAACCTGTTCTCTTCTTGGGGGCCTGGTAGTCCCAGCGTCGGTTTCCTGCTTGAGAAGCCTGTCTGTATCCCTGGGAGGGGTATGCTGGCCTACTGAAGAATCTGTCTCTCGATGCCGAGAATTTGGAATTTCCCGATTCTCCCCTGAAGGGACGAAAAGACCGGAAGCTTCGACCACTTTGGAGGGCCCCCAAGGAACACGCCGTGTCCGAGTCCTCTTTCATGCCCTTCAGGGCCTCGTCCACCTTCTCGCCGAACAGAAGGTCTCCCTCAAAAGGCATATCCAGCACCTTGTATTGCACCTCCGGTCGGAAGTTGGTGCATTTCAGCCATGCTTGCCTTCGGAGAAGCACACCGTTATTCACCTGTTTAAACCCTGATTCCACGAGGTCCACTGCGATGTTTATGGCATGATTGGAGACCTCTTCACCTTCCCTGACCAGTAACATCGCAGCCTTACGATGTTCTTCCGGAAGATGCTCCAGCATAGGAGCCAGTCGATGCCACATCTCCCTGTCGTATCTGGCCAGAGAATTGGCCGCTTTCACTGTGGTAGCAGCTACCGACAGCACTTTTTTGCCGAAAGCATCCTGTCTTCTGGCAACACTTTCCGGGGGGTTCGTGCACTTGTGCTGGGTCCTCGCCTTTCTCGCAGCTGCTTCCGACACCACTGAGTCTGAAGTTGGTTGGGAGGAGAGACACTTGGGGGTAGCCTCTGGGGCCTTGAACTTTTTCTCCAGACAACCTTTTATCGCCGGTTCCGAGAAAGGGTGGCGCATGGTCTGCAACCCTTCCTGCCACACATGATCCAGGATGGGTACTGAAAACACTGACCTTCTCCTCTTTCCCATGTGGTCAAAAAGAAAACAGTCCTTTTTCTCCTCTTCCTGGGCCAGCCCGAATTCTGTACAAGCCTTGGCCATCATGGTGTGAAATGACCCAATGTCGTCCGGGGGAGACGGCTGAGCCGGGCTTTTCGGGGTTTCTAATTCTGCTTCAGACTCCCAGGTTGGATCACTGGAGGGGGAAAGGAAGACATCCGATAAGGCTCTACTGTCCAAATCCGAATCTATCAGCTCTCCTTCCTCGTGGCGTGGAGCCGAGAGGTCTCCACCCGCAGGCACTGCCCTGGGGGTTGACGGAGATGGCTGACGAGAAGGGGCAGGGTCGTCGATGGCCGACCTAGCCGGAGTTGTTTGAGGTAGTCTCTCGTCCAGTGTCTTCAGCAACGTTTGCAACGTGGATAAGACCTCCAGCGACAAGAGTGACTGCGGATTGGGAAGAGGGGTAGACCCTGGAATGCTCCCGGAGAGAGGCCTGGTAATCCCTCATAACCCGAGGTCTGCAGGGCCAGCTACTCTCACATCCTCATCTCCCGAGGACACCGACAAGGCCTCTTGCTGCAGTAGTGTCTCTGGCAAAACTGGGTCGTATACCTCAGGTCACCAGGCCTCTTGCGGGATCTCCGTCTAAAGCTGGCCCCGTGGTCGATGTCGTTGTTACCGTCTGCGGTCCAAGAACGGTTGAGACCACTTGTGTCAGTGGCAGAGAAGTGGTCGATGACTGCCCTGCCGTCGACGACGGTGGTGGTCGTGCAGGTACTTGAGGCGTTCCCGCCTTTTCCGAACTCGACCTACGCTTCTCTGCATCTCGACTCGAGGTCGATCTATGATGAACGCCCGAGGAGGATTTTGATTTTTCTTTTCTGTCTTTCTTCGTCGAAGGTGAGGATGACGAGGCTTTCTTCGACGAAGACTCCTTAGAATGGCTTCTCGATGATTCCTTCTCCGCCGGTCGTAATTTCTTCACTGGGGGTTCCGACGATGTTCAGCGGCACGGGGCCCCTGAAGATTTTGACACTGAGGCCACGCTGCGCGTGGAGCCCACCTCCGAAGGCGGGCATGCCCCCGCTCCATCGTTTAACCATGCCACAAGTCTTTGACTTCGATCTTTAAGAGTCTTCTGGGAGAAGCCCTTACATATGTCACACTTGTCTGCCGAATGATGAGGGTGTAGACAATATATGCAATCTATATGTCCGTCCCCCTCGTACACCTTCTTCAACCCGCCCGTAGCGCACGGGCGGAACAGTGCTTTCCCTGACATCGGGAGAAAACTCCAAAAGCACAACCTAGACAAAATAGTAGACTACACGAGGTGCTCCCACTACTTTGGAGACGGTTGAAATCTGAAGGGAGCTGCGGGTGCGGGGCATTTGTACCGCTACGTCCTAGTGGGGCATGCATGGACAGCCCCAAAACGACATAGATAGGACACAAAAGTGTTGAAAGTTTTCCTATGGGAAACGGCTTTATAAGCGTACCGAGGGTTCCCAGTCTGTCGACGGGGAATATTCTAAGCATGTGAATCCATGAAAGATCCAATGCTGGAGAAATATATTTGTCAAGCAAAACATTTCCTGGTCTTTATAACTGGGCAATATTTAAAATCTTTTTTTACTGTTAGCGCTTGAATAATGTTTTGTTGGTTTTTCCAACCACTTTGAATGTGAAGAATAAAAGAGGAGAAAACGATACCTCTAAAATTCCGCCTTGACGTGAAATTGAGGAGAAGGTTTTATTTATAGTCGTCTTTATTTCTTATGTGGCGCATTTGCAACTGTGGTTCTACTAGGGCTCTTCATTTTCTCTTTATCTTCTCTGCCAAGGATGCTTATTCTTCCATGAACAGATCCTGAAACAACCTGTCTCCAACATGTATATTGTAAAATCTTTCTATAATGGACGATTAAATTTGGGAATAGTTAATGTTAATGGCCATTTGTATAACGCCTTTCACCATTGGTATGGTCTCAACGCGCTGTAGGATGAACACCATCGGGGATCAGAGTCAAGGTAAGCGGAGATAGTCAGGGCAGTCAATAGTGCATGTGTGCACTCTGTATGTGTGCAGCTAGACTGAATCTTTCGTGGTGGATAGCTGCATTCTAATTCTGGAAGATGTGTGCAGGGGATGTGATACAGGTAGTAGGTGTGTAGCTGCATTCTAGTGAAGGTGGTGATGATATATGAGATTATGGGCCTCATTACGACCCAGGCGGTAAGTTACCGCCTGGGTCGTACCTTTACCACCATGGCGTAAACTACGTTTACGCCATGGTGGTTGGCGGACTTACCGCCCCATTCCGAGGTTGGCAGGGCGGTAAGTCCCCAATCCCCATTTACCCTTCCCCATTCCCATTTTTGCCCCATAGGGCATAATGGGAGTGGGGAAGGCGTTAATTACGCCACCGTAAATTACGGTGGCGTAATTAACATCAAGGTCCCTTAGCGCCATGGATTTTAACACCTGCCAAAGGCAGGTGTTAAAACCTCCATGGCGCTAAGGGACCTCGGAATCAGGCGGTAAGGGTCGGCGCTGTTTACGCCGCCGTAAACCCCTTACCGCCTGAGTCGTAATGAGGCTATATGTGTGTAGCTAGGCTGAAATAATCATGGCGGATAGCTGCATTCTAGTGCTGTGGGTGCTGAGCAGAGAGTCTTGGTGGTGGGAGGTATGTGCGAGTATCTGCGGAGTTGGAAGAGACCTCCCTGCCCCTGATTGTCTTTCTGTGCCTACTGGAACCTCTACGTCTAGTTTGAAACTCGGCTCTATCTGCAATACAGGCCCTACCTTCAGGGTACAAGTCCTAAAAATTAAAGTGGGGGGACTCATCAACAAACGCCATGGGATGTGATGTCGCCAGAAATTAGCATATCAAAGCGAAATATGCACATTTCATCAAATTGGCTTGGCATAACCACCAAAATTGCACAGGACGAATGGCATTTGCCTTTCATAAAATCAAAACACACACAAAAACAAGACAGAATATTTTCTTTTTGAAAACGTTAAAAGGTGTGGATGTTTTAAAATCCAAGAAACAATACAAATGTTTTCCCTGGGACTTGCAGTACCGAAATGGGATATTTCACCTTCAGTTGTTCATTATTTTTCATCAAGTTATAGAGTGCAGTGGTGAAGTGTCCGGCCTACAAACCTGATGTCTGTGGTTTGATCCCCGAGGTCGGCTTTAATTCATAAATTCAAAGAGCACACCCAATGTTTCTTTTTTAGAAAGGGGGGACTGATTCTACCCTATGAATAAAGTGGGTGAACTTTGTTGCCCCCGCGTGTACCCTCGACTTGAGCTCTGCTTACCTTTCCAACCTATCACTACATTCAATGCTGTGCTTGGCCTCCCCCCATCTGCTGTACAAGGCTAGTTGCTTCCAGGTGCAGAGGAATGTTGAATAATCCTGGTCGGGCAGGGCTAGGGCTGCTGAGTGTAGTAACGATGCTGAAGTCATGTTAGTAACAATAGTTGTTACAGCAGTTAAAAAACGGGAGAAATATGGAACGTAAGTGTTATATAAGAACACGCTTCATTATTACTTTCTTTTTATTATTGTTATTTTTATTATTATTTTTATTGTTATTATTACTACGGCACATCCCTAAATTAATATGTGATGTAATGGAGGTTTAGGCCATGCCTATGAATTTATAGACATGGCCTCATCTTGATCTATATCTAAATAGTGCCATTCATTTGGCTCATTTGTCAGCACACAGCAAACATGGCATTTCTGACAACCTTCATCAAATGCTGCCTGGTTGCCGCCAGCAGCTATGAATGTATGATTTCATGCAAATGTATCCGCACAGGCTACAGGAAGCAATAACCTAATGTTTTCCTGATTTGAGTCATCAATGGCTCTAAGAGAAATGGAGTATAAATTAAACATTTCTGTGAACCTGTCAGGTGTCTTCCTTGATCCCAGATAATTTGTGCTCTGGTGAATTCTTTGTCGATTTGAATAGCTTATCCTATTATGTTATGTTATTGAAATGTGTACATCGCGCAGTCACCCAAAGGTATCATGGCGCTAGCCTGCTAATGTCTGCTTTATATTCCACTGACCACTCTAGGTACAAATCATTCCTGGGTGTCGATATAAGTTTCAGAGACAATAGTATTAGTTTTGATGTTGAATATAGCACCTCGTTCACCAGCAATGCAGTTTCAGAGCGCTTGGTAACTGACATTACTTATCATCAAGATGAATCACAAGATGGTAATCAATTTAACAACCTTAGAGGCGGTGGGTTGAAGGCTGAGACGACCCAATCGGGGGTTCCAACCAATGACACAAACCGTTGTCCTATTCGCAAGGCAAACATATAACACTTGAGTTATCCTTGCCAATAGCACTTCTTTTCCAAACTTTATGCCCAAGGCTGTGCTGGTCATGTCAATACAAACTGCTCCCTAGGGTGACTGCTTCGTTTCCTGTGACTGTGCCTTTCTTCCTGCTGGTAATGATTCACTTCAAGTAGTTTTCTTTTCACTTTCTGCTCTCTTCCTTCCATGGAATAGACATTAGCCAGGCACTACTATAATGGCACGACATGGCCATAGGATGGCAACAACTGACAAATGGTGTGAGTACCTGGACATATGATGGAAGATTCTGACACATGCCTGCCTAATGCCTACACAAGAAGCACCACTGCTTTTTAGTCATTCAATGCAGAGCGTCGATGAGCGCTCATTGTTTTTCCCACAGATCGTGATTTTATGAAGTCCGATTGTGCATGTGCCACTATTCTTCAACAGCCTCTTTCTCAATCTGCCTACCTCTACTCTTCACCCTCTGCAACTAATCGAGAACAGAACTGCCAGACATATCCTTGGCCTCAAGCCCAGAGACCGTATCTTTCCAGCCATGATATCTCTTCACTAGCTCACGGCGGCTTTGCATCATCCACACGGCTTTCTGGGGACGGGGTCCGCACTAGATCCAACTCTGTCTTTCAAAATGCCTTCCATCTAGAGCCCTTTGCTCAGCTACCTCCAACTCTCTAAGGGTTAGACGCTTCTCCAGGCAGACAGTGGGTGGCAGATCTCTCTCCTCTGCAGGTGCCTCCCTCTGAATGGTCTCCCTGCCCCTCTCAAGATGATGTTCCTATTTTCCAGAAAGTGGAAGACTACCCAATTTGCCGATTTTTCTCTTCTTTGCCAGTTTGACATTTGGTTTAGTGGATATGTTTTGAAGTCAACATATTTCCTGAGCCGGACCACCTGAAGTTCCGTAAATTGCTCAAGACCATCCTCTTCTCCTCTGCCTTCTCTCTTTGGCTACCGTGCTAAGTTACCTGTCTGCTGTGCAGACTGGTTGCTTGGTTCCCTCAACGTCTCACTGGGTTCCAGGCTCCTGCATGACCAGTCTTCCTTGCACTGCCTACGGGCCTACTGCGCACTTAGAGGCTGTAACTGTAACCCTACACCCCCTGCCTCCTGCACTTACCCAGAGCTGCGCTGCCCTTGCTGCACTTACTCATAGCCATGCTGTCTGATCACATTTCCCCTTTCCTCTCCCTTGCATTTCCCGTTCTCCTTCCCCTTGCATTTCTTTGTTGAACTTGCCCGATCCGAATGACACAAGGCCTACTAAGATCCTCCCTTTGTCTTCCCTCCCTTGTCTTGCGGTGCCTAGAAACATTTGTGTTTGGGCCCGTTATAAATGTCAAATCATATCATATCATATGATCTTTTAGATATATATGTTGGTATATTTAAATGGAAATTCCGGTAATTATGCAGACAAAAATTACAGTACGCTATAATTAGGTTTTCTGGCTCAGTTTTGAAGGTAATGTGTTCATTCATTCAACATTCGTTTTGCAAGCATCAATTGTTTCTATGTAGTAGTGCTGGTTGTATAGTATTGCGAGTGGCGCCTAGTATTTAGTTTTCTCTTTTCTTTCTTAATTACAGTTTATATTTTATTCCCTGATGAAGATATGGCTGGCACTCAGTCCTGTCCAGTTATTCGTCAAAACCAGTGTAGTGGCCCCCTTGTCGAAGCAATAACAACATACATTATTATAGAGTTATCTTAGCAATTTTTTTAAATCTATCAGGAAAGGTTGTGGCACATATATACGTTTCCGGTATGTCCTAAACAGTCAATATGTGTAAGGCTTCTGCATTGATGTTCTAGGGATGATGTTTATGAATGTAACTTTTCCCTGCACTTCCACTTTAATCATTTTGTGTTGCTGAATTTTATGGGACACTGATCATATAAATGTTATAAATGTAATGAATTGTTATTTATCTGTCCTAAAAATGAAGGGTTGGATGTAATATGCTATGTATCGCTCTTAGTACTGTCAAATAAGTATGTTTTGTACTGTTTTGTATATTGTTATATTTATTGGCGGTGTTGGTAGTTGGAATAAACTGTGACAAATTCAATTGGATGCAGTTTGATGCTTGCTTTAGAAGATGGATTAATGTAAATAGTTTTATGATCTCTTTTATCATGAAGATTGTGGTTTGTTTTGGTAGAAATGGCAGAGCATGTGCCTGGTTGCAGGGTAGTCAGTGTTCAATGGGTGCAAGCTGTCGCAGTGCTTGCTTCAGGGTGGTTGCTTTCTCAGGTGTGCCCATCGGGACAGAGAGAGATCCCAAGGTAGTAGAGCATGAGTGGAGGGCTGACAAGCCCAACACTGGTGTATCGTCAATCCACCCAGTGCCCTAGAGGCTCAGCTGGTCATCGTTGTTGTCATCATGCAAACTTCCTCCCTTACAGATCAGCAACTTAGAGCTAACCTGGCCCCATTCCTTATGGGTGTGTTTCTGCTGAGGATTCTGCCTCCTTTTTAAGTCCTCCAACCTCCTCCTTCAACTTGCCAACTTCCCTCAACAACCTCCTGACCTTCTAATTGAATCTACCAAACCCCTACGACAATACTGCCAAGACCTTCTTACATTTGCCAACCCCCCTCTTAAACTCTCCCTCCTTCTCCTGTAGCCCTCCCAACTCCATTGCAGTTTCAAACCCTCCTCCAATAATGTCCCCATCTCTACCTTAACTCTCACAACCTCCTGCCTCAATTCTCCTCCACCCTCCGGATTCTCCAAATGGGGTAATCCCTCCTCCAATCCTTCTCTTCCTCTACCCAGCAACAACTAGCTTGCTGTTAAGCCTTCCTTCAAACCTCTTCTTTCGTTAACCTCTGTCAACACCCCATACATTCTTCACAACCTCTTTGCTTCTACTCCACACCAGTTCTCTCTCCATCTTCTTGTTACCCTCTGAGATTTACCAGTTCGGACCACATTCTACCTCTCCACCTTACACCCCCTGTTTCGCACTGCTCCTGCTTCTCCATCTTCAACACTCTCCAAACACCATCTGCACTCCTCTCCAACAACCCTCAAACTAACTTGGTTGAACGTTATTTTTATACGGTGTTAGCCTTTTCCGTGGGCTGGTCTCCAAAGCAATTGGCTGCAACTGGGACTGTAGGGGAGGGTTCCCGTGAGACTGGTTGTATCAACAACCTCCCCGCAGCTTCCCTGGGAGTGGGTTTAATGAAACTTTAAGAGATTGGGCTGCCATTTTAGTGTTCACCGTCTTCAGTTCCCACTCCCTGCCTGCTGCTGGAAGGTTCTCTCACTTGTTTTCCTCAGGCCAGTTCTAACATGATAAGCACCTTTCGAGAGAGGTAGAGATTTCACTAACGGTTTCCCCCATTTTGCTGTTGGACAAAGAAGGGTGGGGGATCCTTGTGCTATCTTCCACAGGGTTTGATATGCACCTCTGCATATTAGGCCATCCTCTCCACTAGTTCTCCTGTGCCTGTAACAATGAAAGTGGTTCTCAGGTCCAGTCAGGGTTTTCCTTAAGTAAACCGGGGAATTCTGGGAGATGTAGTGTTCTTTTCCAATCTGCTACTAATGGCGTGGCCAATTGATGGTTGGTTTCTTTTATGTGGATTGGATCATGTCAGCTATGAGGAGGGGGTGCTGCAGAGGTGACACATAGGGCCTCATTATAAGTGAGGCGGTAAGGGATTAACGGCGCTGGTAAAGGTGCCGACGCCGTTAACCCCGTACCGCCCCATTACGAGGTCCCCTCGCGGGACCCGCTCTGCACGCCCGGTTTTACCAGACGTGCAGAGCGGGTCCCGCGAGGGGAGGAGGGAGCAACAATGGGCCGCTCGTAATCGGCCCGTTGTTAGCTCCCACCCCCATTCCCATTCATCCCTATGGGGGCTGAAATAAAAAATGGGGAAGGTCCGGGCCCGGGTTCCTGGAGGGAGGAATTACTGGGCTCTCCGAACTCGGAATGGCCCGGTAATTCCCCATTCTGGGAACCCGGACCCGATTTTGGGAGCAGCCATGCTGCCAATAGGGGCATGGCTCCCGCCAAAATCATAATGAGGCCCATAGAGTTTTAGGATCAGCCCGCCAGGCACCCAAGATTTCCAGCAGGCTACTCCATCACAACACATACAACCAAGAGACTCTGCGGAACAGGAAACAAGTAAACATTGCAACAATTGTTGAAATGTGTAATGAAACTGTAAATCAGCTCGAAACCCATGCCAAATTCTCTTATTTTAGCCATGCTTCACCAAGCCAGCGACCTTTTGCAGAGTCAAGAGCATACTAGTGAAACCTAAAGGAACTAACAACATCATTTATTACAGATAATTTATCAGCCAGAAGAAAAAAACATTTTAACAATAAGAGGTCCAATGCGTGACCATCAATGGGCGAGTGGGAAGCGGCAAGGAAGGGTGGATGTCGTCATTAAGGGGGAGAAGTAGGAGCCCAGGAGGCGGAGATGGGAAGTAACAGAGGAAAATGGGCAGGTATGGGACGAGGGAAGAACTTGCATATCACAGGAAAAAAGCTGCAGAAGCGTTTGCAAAATTAATGTATGGGCACGGTAACTGCGCAGTGGAAGAATTCTACAGGAGCGGAACTTTACTTTGCTTGAAAAGTAATTTACGGGTCACCACATGTAAAAGAAACAGGCCAAGTTACAAGGATACAGACACATAGCAGCGTTGTCTAGTACAAAAGGGAACATGTCCACTCTCTGCTACTAACCAGAAAGAGTAGGAGGACCTAATGGAGCCAGTCACAGTGTTACAGGTGTCTCACCTAAAGGTATGAGTTCCACTGTATTATCAAATCAAAAATGGCAACTTTATACACTGGTGATGGCTGGTAAGTTGACCTATGACATGTGACACCTTGAACCAGTCTTGGCTTTTTTGCAAACAGTGCTTTTAATGCAGTGTGTAGGTGGAAAAAGCTAACAATCCCAGAATGCACAGAGTTGTTGGTTGAAAAGCTCTGTACACAATTACATGGTTTACTGTTGTGGCAACATAATACATTACTGCACATTTAGATCTCTCTGAACATTACAAAATGAAACAGTGATAAAACAAATGTTCTGCTTTGCAAAACCAGCTTTAAAAAGCAAATAGGCTATCGTTTTCATACCTTTATCTAGACTAACTTAGAATATTAAAAGCAAAGGGGGGTCTGGGAGTCTCTCTACCAGCACGAACACAGCTCATGGATCTGTTCTTGGGTGGATGGCCCCTGGGAGAGTCTCAACCAAGTCTTTAGCTCACTGTCCCTTTCACAGAGGTGAAATATCCCTGCATATCAGTCTTTGTCCTGCACAGGGGCAATCCAGCACCGAAATGCTAGGCAATTCTCCTCTGAAAAGGAGTACCAACTGCAACCCCATACACATGTTTCAGCCTTGTTGGGCATCATCAGTGAGTCGTAGCTGTGCCTCTCTGAGAACAGTGAGCAAGTGGTCCACATCTGGATTCCCCTGGTAACTTAGGGTGAGACCCAAAGTTACTTAATATGCAAAACAAAGGGGGTTCTGGGAGTCTCTCTACCAGTACGAACACAGCCCATTGACCTGTTATTGGGTGGATGCCCCCTGGGAGAGCCTCAACCAAGTCTTTAGCTCACTGTCCCTTTCACAGAGAAGAAATATCCCTGCATATCAGTCTTTGTCCTGCCTATGGGCAGTCTAGCACCGAAATGCTAGGCAATTCTCCTCTGAACAAGAGTACCGACAGAAACCCCATACACTTGTTTCAGCCTTGTTGGGCATCATCAGTGAGGTGGAGCTGTGCCTATATGAGAACAGTGAGCAAGAGGTCCACGTCTGGATTCCCCTGGTAACTTAGGGTGAGACCCAAAGGTACTTAATGTGCAAAACAATGGGGGGGTCTGGGAGTCTCTCTACTAGCACGAACACTGGGCAGGACAAAGACTGATATGCTTGGTTATTTCTCCTCTGTGAAAGGGACAGTGAGCTAAAGACTTGGTTGAGACTCTCCCAGGGGCCATCCACCCAAGAACAGGTCTATGGGCCGTGTGCTCGTAGAGAGGCAAAAGGGCGTTCATCCCCACTGCGCTTCGAGGCCATACCAATGGCAGTAGGTGCAATGCAAATGCTTTATAACATAACATAGAACCACTGGTTATGGGAGACAGGAGCCTTTAGTACAAAGAAAGGGCTACTTGAAATTTGAGGCCACAATCACCCACAAACATATGAGTAAAATGAGGTATATGTAAGGCTTTGTCATTTATACAGACCATGTACTCCATCAAAATTACATCTCAGTGCTGCGAAATCATCAGAAGCAACAGCTGACGGTAAATCTCGAGTCTTTCTTGTGCAAAACAACTCTTCACCCCCTCATGCAATGTGCAATGGTCTATTCTAGAGACCTTGTGTATTCCTTTAACAGGCCACGTTTTCCAGCATCTCCTTATTCCTTTTCAGGTGCAAAAAGTGTAGATTTCCGTGAGAAATTAATTTGTACATTTTGACACTCTGGACGGATGTGTATTAGTCAAAACGGTATTCTCTGAGCAGCAGGAGAAACAATACATATTATAAAAACAGTGTCATGAAAAATAATGGCTACCAGAATACTGTGGTATCTTACAGAACACCCTGAGGAATGTAGTGCCAGGAAAAACAATGCTATTGCAAATATTGTAGAAGATTTCCTCGTAGAATAGAAAGCAGTAAACACAGTTGTCTACTGAAAAGTTAATTATTTGCTGCTTATTTGTTTCTTCAATATAGGATCGGTTAACGATCAGCCTCCGCCAATTTTTGGATTAAGAACATTTGGCATGCTGTCATTGAGAACGGATGCCACTTCATGCTGTAATCCCACCCGTACCCTTAAAGCACAGGTCTGCAACCTCTAGCTCTTTAGCTGTGTATTACTACAACCCCCCTGAGCCCATGCCAGCCAGGTTAATCGTGAACGTTCGATTCTATGTGATATTTCTGCATTTTAAAGACCGAACACAACAAAGACAGATTTTTTGGGCAATTTTTGTGTTGTCTTTAAAATACCGAAATATAACATAAAGGTTGCTGTTTCCTGAAACTAAGGTCGCTTATGAAAGCCCTAATTTGGATATGCATGAATTTTCTCTACAGACTAGTAATGCAGATTAACTCAAACTTGATCTTCAACTCTGCATATTCAATGTTAAATGTAACCGGGATTAAAAAGCACAACTCTATGGACGCACTTGGAATTAGATTGCTGTTGGTACTCTTGTTCAGAGGAGAATTGCCCAGAATGTTGGTGCTGGACTGCCCTTGTGGGTGGGACCAGACTGATATTCATATTGATCAGTCTCCTATGTGAAAGGTACAGTGAGTTGAAAAATGGTTGTAGACCCTCTTGAGTAGGACCCATTCCATAGGGGCTTCCACATTTTTGCCTATTTTTTTAACAGAGCCAAATCTGTGATGGGCCCATAGGACTGGATCTCTCTCAGGCAGATGTAAGGCATATGCTCCTCACTTGACGCGGGAGGATAGCTCAGGGGCAACACACTGGTCTTGGAAGCAAGACGACGCAGAGCAACATAAGTTTGATCCCCGAATTGCGCTTCGAAACCTCTGGGTATTAAGCGTGTTATAAATAACCAATGTTATGTTATTTAAATAGTCATTATATGTAACTAATGACTACTGGCAGCTGAAAGTACCATTACATCCTAAAAGTGGAATATTTCAAAACTGGTTAGAACCTTTGAAAAACTGTAAAGCCTGTGGCTTTATCAATCTATTGATAGGCAGGGAAGCACGGGAAGCTAATGAACGTGTTGGATATAGAGTAATATTTTTTGATGTCCTACAAAAAGTCCTTATCTTCTCAGAAGGTAGGACTGAGACATTATTTCCTGCTCTCTCACTCTTTGCTGAGGCGGTAACCACTTGCTAAAATTGGATCAACAAAAGTAAAGAAGCTCTTCTGAACAATGCAAGCACTGCTCCATAGTAGACTTAGGGTGGTTAGGCTGTGAGGGGCTGGTACTATTTGGCAACTCAATTAAATGCACATCAGCTCCCCATTCATCAAAGATTGTGATTAGTCAACGGAATGCTGGCATCTATTGTATTAGTTCCTGGCGAGGGGGGTGTGGTGGGCTCCCAGCAAGTGAAGAGGCTCAGAACGTGGGCATTAGCAGACGGTAATCCCAGCATACTGATCATCCTGAGGGCTGCTGGCTGCCATCTCCACTCGCAGGGAAATGCAGTAAGTCTTCCCCTCTCCCCCACATTTCCCTTCCTTCCCTCCCTCCCTCCCACAGCTGCTTTTCAGGAGCAAACATGCTGGAAACACTTCTGCCTCCAGCGCATCCGCTCCCGATCTGCGACAGGTTGCCATGGAAAGGAGGAAGGGACTACACTTAGTCCCTTCTGTCCTTTCCATGGCAGCCATTTTATGTTTACTATTTTCCTTTTTTTTGAATGGCCGACATGGAAAGGGAGAAGGCACTACGTGTAATCCCTTCTCCCTTTCCATGGCGGCCATTTAGTTTGTTTAGTTTTTTAAAATTCTTTTCAATGGCCGTCATGGAAAGGGAAAATGGACTTCGTTTTCCCTTCCCTGGTGACCATTTTTTTACTGGCGTTTTTACTGGCGTTTCGGAACAGAAAAGAAAAATCATTTAGTACCCCGGTCTTACTGGCCGGGGTACTAATAGCAATATGCTCCTTGCAGGCTGGGCATTACCACTTCAGGTAATGCCCCGGGCCTTTGTTAACTATGGGCTTTGGGGCATTACCTGAAGTGGTAATGCTCCACCTGCTCAGAGTTTATTGCTTAACTATAACCTGGGAACCACGCAAGGAGGATTACACCCATGTTCATAAGCCTAAACTCTGGGCTTAGGCGCTTTACAAATAAATACATGAATAAATAATCCATGGGGGGTGCTAGGTGAGGGGCACTTTAAATCCATAGTTGTAGGTCACAAACACTTTAATACTAGGGTGAACATTGTTAAAAACGAAAATTGACACCAAACCCAGTGTGCATTCTCTGAGCTAGAGGTTGCAGGGACAGTGCAAGAGGTACCAAGGGAGTTGCCAGGGGTAGCAGTGTCAAGGGTTTTGACCCATGTTGAATTATTAGACTGGGTAGATGTGGGGATGAGCTGTCGCCGCCCATCATTCTATCCTAGAACAAAACAAAATCAATAGACTGGGTAGATGTGGGGATGAGCTGTCTCTATTCCAGAACCAGGAGAACCGTGCAGTTTTGCGCACACCAAAATGTTCGCCTAACCTGCCACCCACCAGTGCGAGCGTGATAGGCCAGGAGTGCCATGAGTGAAATGTGTGCCAAAGGAAAAACAGCAGTACCGGTGGCTAAAAAAAAATAAAAGCGCTTTGAAATCACCTTTGTTTCTCTGAAATGCAAGCTAAAAATGCCTATTTTAAACATTGTAAGATATTCAAAAATCTCAATGAACACCAGCTGACATTTGGCAGAAGGTAGACTTGTGTGCATACAAAATCTGGAAAGAGAAACAGCCCAAAACAATGTTTATAACAAAACTGGCTGAGCTGTGGATGTCAGCAGCTGAAGTGAAATTGGACTGAAAGACACTAAAATCTAAATGTTTAAAATAAATGAGTGACCTACTGTTGAGTGGCACATAGTTTGCAACTGTTAAATGCCATAGTTTTGAACTCGGAATCAGCGTTCTAGCTGCATGTGTAAAAATTGCAAGATTGGTTGGAATGTAGAAAACTGGGAACTAAAATGACATTTAGCTGAAGCCTGGCTTGAAGAGAGTGAATTCTGCCCGGCAACTACCCCCGACAGGAGTTGAAACTTGCTCAGCCACTCTTCCCAGGCCTGGCTGCATTCTGCTGCCCCCACCAAAAGGAGATGACACCTCCCTGATTGAATCAGGGGAGGAGCACCTGGGGACTGCAGGAAACTAAACAAAGCACTGTCCTTGGCCCAGGCAAATGTTAAATTAGGGGGGTCGTAAATGGCTTCCTCTTGGAAGGAAACAGGGAGGGGCACTGCATGTGAGCAAGCTGAGCTTGGGGGAAATGGATAAACCAGAAATTCCACCATGTGCTTTGGGAAACCACACCCCTTTGGGGCCAGAGCATAATTTTAAAAAGATGGATAATTCATAGTGCGGACTTGTAAAAAGTATATAAATAACATCACCATTCTTGTGATTTTTCAGTGCACATTTTAAGAGGTGTTAGGACCCTGTGGTATGTTCTTGGGGATAGTAGTGGAAAAAAAGGTTGTTACTCCAAATGTATGCATGTTAAAAATCTGACACTTTATCATCTGAAACCCATATCCCTGGTGCACATTTGTGTAAAATCTGGGAAGGTTTAGAGGTCGTTATCTGGATGAAAAGGGGAGAATTCTGTCATAAGTGGACACGACATCTTACAAAGACAGGGATCGGATGGTTTGGTGCTACAGAAAATATGTTAACTGGACATATAATATTAGAAAAATGGTACATAGATAAATATGTATTTGGATCAGAAATAGATTTGTGTGCAATTTGACAAGGGGTGGATCCTCTGACCATAAACCTACCTCATCACTCTGACTCACAACCCAGTTCCCCCAATCAAGGGAGAGAGGAGGAACTGGCCAATGATAAGTTCAGAGGGTTGGGCATAGAAGATGAGCCGACCCTCCCACTTTCTAAACACATAAAAGGAGACTGTGCAGGACAGGGAGGGACATTCACTTCCCACTTCAAGCTGATTTCTTGCGGAGCGTTTTGCCAGAAGACACCAGATCCAGCACTTAGACTTCAAATCCAGACAGAGACGAGAACTTTGAATTCAGACTTCAGAATTTGTCAGCAGACCTCAAAACCTTTTTCAAACTGATTTACCCCAGACTTCCAAGGGGCACATCAGAGTAAAACAGCCGGGCTGAGCTGTTTGATTCTGGCCTAGAACCCTGTGCCAGAAACACCCAGAAAGCAGAGCTGTACCCGGAACCAGAAACCAGACCTTTGTGAAGCGCCGAGTGCCAGACCAGACCAGCAGAGCAGAGCTGACCCAGACCGCTGTAACCAGTGAACCGGTACCGTGGCGAGAGAACCGCAGCCAATCCTGACCCGACCCATGACGAAGTCGCATTCCTGTCCAACGTATAGTGTGAGTACCCAGCAAGAACTGTGCTAAACCAATCTCTTAGTTTAAAATAATCTAATTCAAACTATTTTAACTTATCTAGAACTACACCATAGCATTGTGCGTCCTTCTGTGACTTTAAAGCTGCAAAACTGTCATCTGTCATTCTGAAACTTTAAAATTTAATTTCTGAAAATCTACCTCCACATAATCATCCTTATCTCTTGAACCGTTTGTGATAAAAGTGAGATTAAACTTTTAGTTTGAAGCTGAAATTCTAAGCTTTCCAACAAGCTCTAAACCGACTTACTACTCCTTATACTTCCTGTAACGCTCACCTGATTCCCACGGAGGCGCAGGTGTGGCTTCGAGTGCTGATGCTTCTTCAATGGTGAAGTGCAGGACTCTGAAGATGGACAGGAAGGGCCCCTCTACTATGGCTTCTCCGGCTCGCAGGAATATTCCCCTGTGCATGAAAAGGGAGTATTACCTACTGACTGAGTTATGCTCAAGCCTCCCACTCTCTTCCAACCCTCCACGATACCCTTCCACGATTCCCCGTGAAGTCTCACCTTAGGGTCAGGAAGGATGAGCTCTCCATCCTGCTTCTGATGCAGGGGCGCGTTGAAACCCAGTTACTTCACTGGATTGAGGATTATGGGAGTTCAGGGAAGCTTGACTATTCAGGTAAGGCTCTGTAAAAGTTCTGTTGCAAGTTCAAAAGTCCAAGCTTAATAATAATGTTCATTGTCTTTTTCCCCTTAGGGGCCGGGGTTCGGAATGCCGGAGATATGGCGCCGACCCGAAGTGATACGTGCAGTTCCAGTAAATGACAGGTAAGTTCTGGATGAGCGCTCGGGTAATGTCTTTGCATTCGCTCATTCAATGTCTTTGTCTTTTTTCCCCATAGGGGCCGGGGTCCGGATGCCTGGAAGCGGCAAGACCCGAAATGAAATGGGAATGACCCAACAGGTAAGATTTAGGGCCTCATTACAACTCAGGCGGTAAGGGGTTTACGGCGCCGTAAACAGCGCCGACCCTTACCGCCTGAGTACGAGGTCCCTTAGCGCCATGGAGATCTTAACGGCTGCTTTTTGCAGCCGTTAAGATCCATGGCGCTAAGGGACCATGGAGTTAATTACGCCACCGTAATTTACGGTGGCGTAATTAACGCCTTCCCCACTCCCATTATGCCCTATGGGGCAAAAATGGGAATGGGGAAGGGTAAATGGGGATTGGGGACTTACCGCCCCGCCAAACTCGGAATGGGGCGGTAAGTCCGCCAACCACCATGGCGTAAACGTAGTTTACGCCATGGTGGTAAGGGTACGACCCAGGCGGTAACTTACCGCCTGGGTCGTAATGAGGCCCTGAGAAGGAAACTGAGCTTTTCCTATTCCCTTCCTTCTCTCACTGCTCGAGAGTCTGATTGGTCTTTCTCTCTAGGTTCTGGGAAGTGGCTGTGGATCCGGATGATCGCTGCTGAAGATGGTGGCGTCCAGGAAAGGTGAGTGAAATGCAGCGCTGCAGCGATCGTAGCGAAATGCTTTTAAAATGATGTCTTCCTTTTCAGGATCGTCGGTGTGATGTCTCTGTGGTGCTGATTTAGCAGGTAAGGTCTTTTGTCTCCCTTTGCAGGTGACCCAGGATACTGACAGGCATGGCTGAGGTCCAGATGCAGGAGCTGACACAGTGAGCGTCCAGCTGCGAGGAGCAGAACAACGTGAAGCATGAGTTGCTGATCTGGTGTGGTTTAAATAGCTTTGGAAGAAGTTCCAAGTGTGTATCCTTCCTCCGATCAGGTATGTATCCTTCCCCGACCACACCCGGGTGGAAAGTAATCCCACAGGTAAAGTAGTTCCATTCAGGCCTCAAGAGGGCCTGGATGTGGCAGCATGGTCTGCATCAGGTAAGTGCACATTAAAACACTTGAACACATGTCTAGCTTTATGAGCCTGGCGCCTAAGGCGCCAGGACAGGGGTCCAACATGAGCCTGGCGCCTAAGGTGCCAGGACTGCATCCAAAGGGCCCCAGCTTGGGCCCGCTGGCACTCCCCTGGGGGAAACGATGCCTGCCTCTGTGGTTTCTTGGTCGGACCTGGCTCCTTGGAGGTAGGCATCATGACAATACCCCCCCTCAAGGCCCCTCCCAAGGTTCTTCCCTCCGGGGGTTTTGGCTTGTTCGGAAATCTCAGGTGAAACCTTTGTACTAATCGAGGTGCGTGGACATGGTTACTAGGCTCCCACGATCTCTCCTGAGGTCCATATCCCTTCCAGTCAACAAGATAGAAGAGTTTCGACTTTACCACCTTGGAGTCTAAAATGTCTTTAACTTCGAATTCTGATTCCCCTTCAATTTGAACTGGATCTGGAGGCTTGGACAATCGGGTTCCTGGTTGTACGGGCTTCAAAAGTGATGCATGAAAAACTGGATGTATACGCATGTTGGATGGTAGATCCAGTTTAAAGGCCACTGGGTTGATTATAGCCTTAATGGGATAAGGTCCTATGTATCTGGGATTGAAGGTTCGCGGGCCCTTGAGTGATAAGTGTTTAGTTGCTAGCCATACCTGGTCTCCTACTTGGTAAGGAGGAGTTTTACTTCGGTGCAAATCTGCGTTTTCTTTATACTTTTTCTTGGCTTGCTGTAAATGAGTTGCAGCTTCTTTGAAGGCTCGGGTTATTGTGGAATGCAGATGATTTACTGCGGGCATTTCCAGGGTCAGAGGTGGATCTAGGTCAGATGTCCGAGGATGGTGACCATACAAAGTATAAAAGGGGGTTTGTCCGGTTCCAGAATGCACTGAATTGTTTTATGCATATTCTGCGATCCAAAGGATGTCTTTCCAATTTAACTCGGATTGGTGTAACATGCACCGAAGATATTGCTCGAGAGTCTGATTGGTTCTCTCGGTTTGTCCGTCGGTCTGGGGGTGGTGGCTGGTGGATAACCGCACATCTATTTGTGCTAGTTGGCAACACTTCTTCCAAAAATGGGAGATAAATTGACTTCCACGATCCGAGACTAATATGGAAGGGAAACCATGTATGCGAACTACATTCTCCAGGAATTCCTTGGCCAAGGTGGAAGCAGAAGGCAAACCCTTTAAAGGGATAAAGTGGGCCATTTTGGTGAATAGGTCCACAATTACAAGGATTGTGTTGTAACCAGCACAAGGAGGCAGGTCGGTTATAAAATCCATTGACAGGGTGTGCCATGGTGCCGGTGGAATATCCAAGGGTTGAAGTAGGCCGGCTGGCCTTTTCTTTTGAGCCTTGTTTTGGGCGCAAATTCCGCAAGACAGAACAAAAGACTTTATGTCTTTTCTCCAAGAAGGCCACCAGAAGTGACGTTTAATTTTTTTCCTCCATTTTAGCGATACCAGGATGTCCTTCCATTAAAGATTCATGATGATGGGCAATAACAAGTTCTTGCAATTCTTTACTTGGCAGAAACAACCGCTCCTGGAAGTAGGGTAAGTCATCCTTAACGGTGTAATGAGGACCCTTCTGACTCCATTCCAGTTAGGTTGAAGAGTCTAGAAGTTGTTTTACTTGCGTTTGTAAGTCCTCAATAGTGTGCAATGAAGTTAAGCCTAAGATTCTTTGCTCAGGTATGATGGGCACAGGTAAGCTCTAAGCTCGAATTAGGTTCTTCCATGGCAATCCGGGATAAGGCGTCCGCTTTTCCATTCTTGCAGCCAGAGCGATAGGTAATTACAAAATCAAATTCCGCAAAGAATAGAGCCCATCGGAGTTGTCGTGAAGATTGAGCTTTGGCCGTCTTTAAATACTGTAAGTTTCTGTGGTCCGTAATTACGGTAATGGTGTGTCTTGCCCCGAGAAGATAGTGACGCCAAGCCTTGAAAGCAGATTTGATGGCCAGTAACTATTTATCGGTAATTGCGTAGTTGATTTCAGGAGGAGAAAACTTTCTGGACCAAAAGGCCACTGGGTGTAGTTGGTTAGTTTTTGGGTCTCTTTGCGACAGGACAGCTCCCATGGCCGAACTGGATGCATAGGTTTCCACTATGTACGGGAGATCTGGGTGTGGGTGTTTCAGTACAGGTGCAGAGGTGAATTTGGTTTTCAGGTCCTGGAAGGCTTGTTCGGCTTCAAGAGTCCATTCGAAGCGTTTGTTTTTCTTTAGGAGAGCAGTGATGGGTTGGACTGTTCGGGAAAATTCCGGGATGAATCTTCGATAGAAATTGGCAAAGCCGAGCATGCTCTGAACTCCCTTCACCGAGCTAGGAGATGGCCATTTGAGGATGGCGTCCACCTTTCGTGAGTCCATTCGGACTCCTTGAGGTGTCAGGATGAATCCGAGAAACTCAACTTCTGTGGTATGAAAAACGCATTTTTCGAGTTTTGCAAATAGTCTGTGCTGGCGCAATTTCTCAAGAACTGCCCTAACATGTTTTCTGTGATCAGATTCTGAAGAAGAGTACACCAGGATGTCGTCAATGTAAACAATGACACAGACATCGATAAGTTCCCGAAGAACATCATTCATAAAGTACTGAAAGGCGGCAGGTGCATTGCACAACCCGAAGGGCATCACCTGATACTCGAAGAGCCCAAATTTGGTGCGGAATGCAGTCTTCCATTCGTCACCTTCTTTTATGCGCACCAGGTGATAAGCTCCTCGGAGATCTAACTTGGTGTACACACAAGCGTCTTTCACCTGGTCGATAAGCTCAGGGATCAAGGGCAGAAGATAACGATTCTTAATCGTTATTTGATTTAGGGCGCGATAGTCTATACACGTTCTAAGGTCGCCTTCTTTTTTCGGCACGAAGAACAGAGCTGAAGAGACAGGAGACTTGGACGGGTGAATAAAACCATTGGCTAGGTACTGATCTAAATACTGACGCAAATGCAGGTTCTCAGGTTCCGTAAGAGCATAAATCCTACTACAAGGTAGTTGAGCATTGGGTACCAGATCGATTTGGCAATCATAAGACCGATGGGGAGGTAACGTGTTAGCCTGTTCTTTCTGAAAAACGTCTTGGAATTCTTGGTATTCTGACGGTAGCTGTATAGGGGTGGAAGTTGCTGAGGCTAGACCCATAGCTGGATTTCTTGAATAACAAGTTGGTTCACAATCAGGAAAACTTATCTTCTTTGCTCGCCAGTCAATTCTGGGATTATGTGTTTCTAACCAAGGAATTCCAAGAATTACTTGAAATTGTGGGGCCTTGATCACATCAAACACGATTGCTTCCCGATGTCCATCCTGACCCACCAGAGTCACTTCAACAGTGGAATGCGTTACTGGCCCTGAGGCTATTTCGGTTCCATCTACTGTAGTAATGACATCTTGGGTTACTTTCGGGCGGAGAGGAAGCTTGATCCTGGAAGCCAATTCACGGTCTATGTAATTTCCAATAGCTCCACTGTCGATGTATGCTTTTATAGCATGCAACTGCTGAGGCTGTTTTGGGTTCACGAGCACCATTGGCATGACAAAATGCGAGGTCAAAGAGTTAGTTTTCAAGCTCGGCAAGCGGACCCCTACGCTTGTCGGGCTAGGTCGTTTCCCGAAACAGGTGTCAATAATTCGTTATCAGTAGCTCCAACCACCTTCTTAAGTGGTTTAACTGGACAATTTCAAAGAAAGTGACCGGAAGTCCCGCAATACAGACAAAGTTGCATTTGCCGCCTTCTCTCTCGTTCTTTCTGCGTTAATGGTCCTTTAACGCCACCAATTTGCATAGGTTCAGATACGTCGGTACTCTTGGAGTTAGCGTGGGTTTTGATCGGTACTCGGTTTTCATACTTGAACCGATCTGCTTTTCTATTTTGAAGTCTGTGATCAAGTTGAACCACCAAGTCTATGTAGTCTGCGCAGACCTGGGGTGGGTTTACTATCTGAGCTAGAACATCCTTTAGCTCTCCGCGCAGGCCTCGATGAAACAATGTGATCCTTTTGTTTTCTGGCCATCCAGTTTCCACAACCAGTCTGTTAAAGGTGGCAAAGTAGGACAGAAGATCCTGATTACCTTGTCGTAAGGATAGCAGTTCGTTATCAAGGGCCTGTCCTTGAGAGTTTCGAGCGAACAATCTTTCCATGCTGGCCTGGAAGCCCTGAAAATCCTGGAGAATGGGATCATCCTGATTTACCAATGGAATAGACCAATCGGCAGCACTGCCAATGAGGTAAGATAGTATAAAGGCTACCTTGGTCTGATCGTTATGGAAGGCTCCGCGTTCTGTAACGCTCACCTGATTCCCACAGAGGCGCAGGTCTGGCTTCGAGTGCTGATGCTTCTTCAAAGGTGAAGCGCAGGACTCTGAAGATGGACAGGAAGGGCCCCTCTACTCTGGCTTCTCCGGCTCGCAGGATTATGCCCCTGTGCGTGAAAAGGGAGTATTACCTACTGACTGAGTTATGCTCAAGCCTCCCACTCTCTTCCAACCCTCCACGATACCCTTCCATGATTCCCCGTGAAGTCTCACCTTAGGGTCAGGAAGGATGAGCTCTCCATCCTGCTTCTGATGCAGGGGCGCGTTGAAACCCAGTTACTTCACTGGATTGAGGATTATGGGAGTTCAGGTAAGCTTGACTATTCAGGTAAGGCTCTGTAAAGGTTCTGTTGCAAGTTCAAAAGTCCAAGCTTAATAATAATGTTCATTGTCTTTTTCCCCTTAGGGGCCGGGGTTCGGAATGCCGGAGATATGGTGCCGACCCGAAGTGATACGTGCAGTTCCAGTAAATGACAGGTAAGTTCTGGATGAGCCCTCGGGTAATGTCTTTGCATTCGCTCATTCAATGTCTTTGTCTTTTTTCCCCATAGGGGCCGGGGTCCGGATGCCTGGAAGCGGCAAGACCCGAAATGAAATGGGAATGACCCAACAGGTAAGACTTAGAAGGAAACTGAGCTTTTCCTATTCCCTTCCTTCTCTCACCTTGTTCTTGTCTTTCTCTCTAGGTTCTGGGAAGTGGCTGTGGATCCGGATGATCGCTGCTGAAGATGGTGGCGTCCAGGAAAGGTGAGTGAAATGCAGCGCTGCAGCGATCGTAGCGAAATGCTTTTAAAATGATTTAAAATGATGTCTTCCTTTTCAGGATCGTCGGTGTGATGTCTCTGTGGTGCTGATTTAGCAGGTAAGGTCTTTTGTCTCCCTTTGCAGGTGACCCAGGATACTGACAGGCGTGGCTGAGGTCCAGATGCAGGAGCTGACACGGTGAGCGTCCAGCTGCGAGGAGCAGAACAACGCAAAGCGTGAGTTGCTGATCGGGTGTGGTTTAAATAGCTTAGGAAGAAGTTCCAAGTGTGTATCCTTCCTCCGATCAGGTATGTATCCTTCCCCGACCACACCAGGGTGGAAAGTAATCCCACAGGTAAAGTAGTTCCATTCAGGCCTCAAGAGGGCCTGGATGTGGCAGCATGGTCTGCATCAGGTAAGTGCACATTAAAACACTTGAACACATGTCTAGCTTTATGAGCCTGGCGCCTAAGGCGCCAGGACAGGGGTCCAACATGAGCCTGGCGCCTAAGGCGCCAGGACTGCGTCCAAAGGGCCCCAGCTTGGGCCCGCTGGCACTCCCCTGGGGGAAATGATGCCTGCCTCTGGGGTTGCTGGGTCGGACCTGGCTCCTTGGAGGTAGGCATCATGACACTTCCTCCGTAATTGCGCTCGACGCACGCGACTAAATTGCCGCAATTTGACATTTTGCTTAATTTCAGCCACGTGTAAAAATATTTGTCCTTGCTTTCCTTTGCTGAAATTTGTTTGCAACCTGACAATCATTCATAAAGCATTGCTAAAGTGACCCTGAACTAATTTAAAGTAGCTATCACTCACCCTGAACCTCTAGAGGGAATAAAAATCATTTTAGCATATTTTTCCCTTCTTTGCATACCACCTTTAAAGTACTTTGCCTGTGTTAAAAATCATCCCTGTTGATCTAAGCTTGCTAGGGGGGAACTGAATTCGGATTGTACTGTGATTGGATTCCTGAAGACTGTGTGTGTTACTTCCACCTCCTTACATTGCATAGAGGGGGGGGGTGAATTGCCAAAAGGGGAAAAGTGATTATATTATGTTTTGCTGAAATCATATCAAGTTTATTCCTGGGTTGCTTATTTTCCACCTTGCGTTTCCTTGTACCATATAAAGCATTCTCTGATACTTTATTCCCCTGTTCCTAGTCATAAGTCATCAGAACTGTGCTATTGTAGGATTACCTATTGTTAATTACTGCTCATATTCACAAGTGTGATATCAATTATTAATTTATTCTAAAAGTGTGATATATATATATATTGTTTGATTCTCAAATAAACCTTGTAAATTTGCAAAACAAACTTACTTCTTGGCTCAGTGGGGTCAGCGGGATTCTAAGAGAGTGGTGTTATGTAAGGGTTGTCATCCAGAGTACACAAACTGGACATAAAAATATATAAATAAGGGCTTCCCTTGAGCAATCCCAGACAAGGCACTGACTTAGTGGAACTGCTTGATTGGAGTCTTTAACAGCAGCTCATTCCACTGATGACCTAGAAATTACATCTCTGCTTTTTGCCCCAATGACTCTCCAGGTCTGAACTTGACACCCCTTCCAAAAGAAAATACATGCTTCCTGATGTTCTTACTCCACTGCTTAAAAATTCTGCCAACCTTCTCCACCCTCATTTCACCTCACTACTGCCATTCCCTTTCTCCTTTTCTCCAATTTCTCCTGCCTCCTCCATTTCAATTCGCCTTTCCTCCACCAATTTCCACTTCTCATCCTCTTCCTTATCTCCTCCTTCATTCCTCCAGTCTTTCACTGCACCCACCCTGCAGTGGAAGACCACCTCCTGCTATCCACTGATGTTCCCCCACTCCTCCTCTGCACTGTTCTTTACAACCCCCTCCCTCACTCCTCCCTCCTCCTCTGTACTCCTCTTCCCAGTCTCCTCCACATTTCATGGGATACTCAACCACTCGTTTTCTGAATTCCTCTTCACAATCTCCTCCTGCTCTCGTCCTAACAAGCCTGTGTCCTCAGCTCTCCAAGTCCCAAAAACGCTCTCATGATCTGACTTCAAACACCCACCCCAAACGCCTCCCTGGGCTGTCTTTAATGGTGCCTTGTTCCCATCCCATGGGCTATTTCCAAGGGTCTGTACCTGGGTTTGATAATCATTTCTTCCCAGGGATGGGGGTTTGTGTAAGTGTTTGTCTAACTCTTCTTTTGCTAACTAGGGCTATTATTAAGCATTAACCACCCGCTCCAAGGGCTGGAACGGGTAGTAATGGCCGGATGCCCGAGTTAAAAGCCTGGGACGTTACCACCCATGGGCTGGAACGGGGGTAATTTAAAGCATTTTCTTTTCGTGAATCGGTCGCCTTGCAGCATCCTGTTCACAGAAAGAAAATACTATACAAACATGGCCACCATGGAGAAGGAAGGCAGGGCTCCATTCGGAGCTCCTCTTCCTTTTCCATGGCGGCCAAATGGGGCAGAGTGGAAGTAAAAGCTGCGGTGGCGGCAGTGAGCAATGAGGTAAGTGTGGAGGGAAATTGATAAAAATGGGTACAGAGTGTGGAGGGCAGATAGCATGGACGGGAAAACCGACCATCAGGAGGTTTGCAACGCGGGCTGGATCAGAAGTATCGGAAGTATCAGCCAGCGTTCCTAGCCTCCATGGTGCAAATATGGGATGGGTGATTATCTAATATGTTACTGATAGCCCCTTTTCTCCTTGACGTTTTTTGGGTTCACTATATGGTACAGCAACTGTAAGGCATGGTATCCACAGGGGCATGCTACATTGGGCATTTCAGATCAGTGGATGTTTGCATTATATAATGTACGTCCCCCATAAATCCATTACCTACCTGACTACACGTACCGACTGAGAGACAGAGATACAAAGGCTTGGCCCGCTTCCCTCCTGGATTTTAAAAAGGCAACTAGGCAAATTTGTAAAGTGAAAACACAGACCCCCTTTTCTCACCAGATAAATGGACCTGCCCTGCCCTCCACGCTGTTTCTCCCTACCTAGCTGAGTCTATGGTCTACGCTCTGGGCCACACACCCAGCACGGCACTCTGGTCTTTGAAGTGCTGTTGAAGGCTGTTAAATGGGAAATGGTGCCTCCGTGGACCATGGGGAAACAAACTGGGAAAACAAAAGCAGCTATGGACTTTGCCAATAAAATGGCCTGGCCAGAAATGGTGCACACAAACAATATCGTATTGATTATTCTTACCGCCAGAACCGGTGCCATGAAATCGCCCACTTTGGGGTGTCCCCCAACCAGACACTTCTGTATTATTGCTGCTGCATTCTATGTATGGCGTGATTTTGTTGCTTTAGCTGCAAAGTATTAATCGTATCTTTTAAATTGTTATTAGATTTTATGTTTTTTTTAACTGTGAATAATAATGATGATGGGTTAGCTCTTTCTTTTTATGTTTGTATGTGCTTAAGGTTATGATTAGCCAAGTGCACTACTACATTTGAGTGATTGGAGTCCTAGGGAAAGCACTGCGTGGCATCCACACCTAACTTTAATCATTGGCATGACTCTCGTGCCCCTCTTCTCCGCTCCCTCACGTGCAAGACCTGGTCCACCAGGGATGAATACCTCATTATGTCTGCAACCTTCTTCCTCAGCCCTGCTGAACCCCTGGAAGATGACTCTGGTGTCTTCTTAGACCTTGCTCCCTTCACAAGCGCCCCTACAGGAGGGCAGGGCAACGTGGCAGTGGCTTGGTGGTGTCTCTCATGACAGCAGCACCTGGTACTCAGAGCAGACCAGGAACCAGCAAAGAGAGTCAGCGCCAAAATGCATTCACCTCAACCAAGCCTGGCTCTTCTGGCTTAAACCTCCTGTCCTCCGCAGGAATGTACTATGTTCTCAGGGATTACATCCGACTCACGTTTAGTCTCTTTCAATGATTTGTCCAATGTTACTCGGCCAACGTGCTGTGTGCGCCATATTTTCCCCAACATTTGTATTTGTATTTGTATTTATTGTTTTATAGAGCGCCTTAATCCAAGGCGCTTTGCAGTTAACAACAAGAACACATTAAACATGGAACAGTAGAAGCAATTACAGTAAACATGAATCAAACCAGAAAATCGGCATGTAAAACAATTTGTATAAGAAAAGTGGAAAGGAGAGGAAGGGGGGAAGGAGGGAAGAGGGAGGGAGAGTAGTGGGTAAAGTGAAGAGTAGGAGGAAGGAGAATTTAGAAGAGAACGGGAAAGATAAAGAGAACAAAAAGAAGGGTACTAGAGGGAGGAAGAGAAGGGTGAGGGGAGGAAGGATGTCAGGGAGGGGAATGAAGAAACGAGTGATTTCAATGAGGAGCGGAAGGAGGAATAGGTGAGGGAGGAGCGGATAGAAAAAGGTAGCGAGTTCCAGTGTAAGGGGGCAAGATGCTGAAAAGAGCGGAAACGAGAGGAGGCACAAGGGGGTGGGGAGACCGAGAGTAAGAAGAGATCAGCAGAACAAAGAAAGCGAGAGGGGGTGTAGAATGAGAGAAGACAGGAGAGCTGAGGAGGAGCAAAGTCGTGAAGAGATTTAAAGACAAGACAACGGAAGTGAAATTTAAGTTGGGAGTAGAAAGGAAGCCAGCCTAAGTGAGAAAGGGAGTTGGAAATGGAGTTGCGAGGGGAGAGAAGACAGAGGGTGTGGATGGCGGGGTGGTAAAGGGATTTGAGGGGGCAAGATGGGAAGCGGTGAGACCTAAGAAGAGAGAAGAACAATAGAAAAGGCGAGAAAAAATGAGGGAGGAAATTAAAAGTTTAGTAGCATGAAAGGTGAGAGAGGGACGGATTTTACGGATGTTAAAGAGATGGTAGCAACATGCCCGAGAGGTGAGGGAGATATGATGAGTAAAGGAGATGGAAGAGTCAAAGTAAATGCCAAGATTACGAGCATGGTTGGAAATATGAAGATTAGAAGGGGGAAATTGAATAGAAGGAGGGGGAGATGGAGGAGGAAGTGTGTTAGAAGGAAAGAACAAAACATCAGTCTTATCAGCGTTAAGAGAGAGATAGTGCACCCCAGTTATTACCCAAGCAGCATGCAGATTGAAGAGCTGATTGGCATTTCTAGACTTCTTCTTTTTTCTCCCCTTAGTTACTTTCGGTGACAATCTGAGCACCTCTCCGGGGTTCTCTTTATGACCCTAAGTGCAGGTGTGGTTCCACAGCAATGGCAAAGGGAGACGACTGATCTAGGGTTCCTCTTTTCCCCCACAGTGGCCTTCCTGCTCCTATCTCTTATAGTCTGTGTGGAAGGCTATCTTACTTCCTGGACCTGAGCGTTCACTTGGACCTGAAGCCAGCAAATGCTGGGGGCAGATGTTGCATTGCCCACTCCAGCAGCCAGCATTGACCCACCAGCACTCAATGCATACATTATGCAGGCCTTTCTGGCACCTTTCTCCCAGGAATCTTCCTGCCACTCTCCCTTTGTTCAACAGTAGAAGCCTTCAAAGAGGTAAATGGGGGTGAGAGTGAAGTAGTTCCAAAGGAGTAGAATTGTGCAGGTGAAGCTGTAACTGCATCTGGGCACACAAGGCTTTAGCTGAGACTGAGTTTAGGCACATGAGGCTGCCAGCCTATCCTTCTCAGGCTCTCAGTTGGCAGAACGCGAAGGAGATCAGGTATCCACTGGATGCCGATTATTTGCTGTTGAGGGCTATGGTTGATGGAACCTGCCGCCGAGTGAGGTTATACAAAGGCAACCATCACATATCCATGGTGTTATCCACATTGATCGAATACCAAATTGACCTACTCAGAATTGACTGAATTTGTTTGGTCGAATTTGTAAACTATTTTGGTTAATATTGTATTAAATATAGATGTGGGGTGGGATAAGGGAATAGGTTAAGCTAGGGGGAAATGGGGTGGGGTGTCTCCAGTAGGTCCATTTTCTTTTCGATCAATTCACAGTAATCCCTTTTCCATAACTTTTCCAATGGAAGGTATGGCATGAGCAATATACACAGTGAAAAGAATGCCAAAGAAATGGCAGGCAACAAGGTACCTTATAGCAGACTGCTTTAGCAATCTTTGTGTATCCCGCATGCACACATGAAGAAAATTACTTCAAAAAAACGGGTGTCAGCAAAGGTACATGGAACCCCTTGAAGATGTATGAGTGAAGAGTGCGTCATTGAGTTCAACGCAAGTCACCTGTTCTCAGATAAGCCTATGGCTATATCTGAACAATACCTGCACTATTGAACCTCAGGATCTGGGGCCCTTTAAGGCAAGGTAGCAGTATCTGAGATGGGTGGGGATGCAGATATTACTCATACATCAATAATTGGACCGACTCAGGAAGTTGGCAACGATCATCAATGGACAGTTGCTCGATTTCTCTCAGCGATATTTCCACAAAACAAAGATTGTATATCGAAAATGTGTCACTACTGACATCATCCTATGTGGCAAAGTAAGAAAAACTATTGGGGGATTTGATAGGCTTACAGGGAACATCTAAGTATAACTTGTATATCGGCGGGGGTTGTGATTGGGTCTCTAAGATCAGGTGGGCAACTAAACATATCCCAACCTATCCCGAGGCAACCGCCCCAGACAGCTGATTGGCCTCGACCCACTCAAGAGCCAAATGCAAATCGCCGGAAGGCAAAGCCGGTCCTGCAACGAAGGCATGCAACAAAGGCTAACAACCTGTCCGAGCCTGGATACTGCAGAAGCCTACCTGTGGAGCTGGGCCCACATCGTGCTGCAGGAGCAGCAGCACCACCCTCATTCTACCTTGCCTAGCAGGTAAGCCTAAGGGCTCCCACTACCCATTTGCGGGCATTATCTGTGGCCCGAGCACGAATGGCTCAAAAGTGCAATCTGCCTGCACACGTCTCCTTACGTTACTCCTAACCAGCATTTTTGAATGTTAACCAGCATTTAAAAAGAAAAATCATGCTATCCTCACAGCACCACTAAGAACCACAAGGGTTCTATCATTGCAAGATGGTCGCCGTCTTCTTTTGACCTAACTGGGACTCTCCACTGCTGATCCCAACCTATCCCGAGGCACCTGCCCCAGACAGCTGATTGGCCTCGACTCACTCAAGAGCCAATTGCAAATCACCGGAAGGCAGAGACGGCCCTGCAACAAAGGCTCGCAACAAAGGTTAACACCCTGTCCGAGCCTGTCCCAGCCGGGAGGAGGCCTGGAGGTCTGCCCGACCCTAAACTCCCCCCATCATATCTTGCGGTCGATACAAGTCCCAGAAGTATCCCAGACTCGTGACCCCGCCACCGTCATTCGTCTGCCTAGATTCTGGTAAGACACTCTGCACACCCAGGGCCCACTGCGCTGTGCAGTGAAACCTATCAACTTGAGTATGTACCGCCCATATCCATATGTAAGCCGCTAAAACGACTATCCTTATGTTCAGTAAATTTGTGAAACGGCGATGATGCAGGGCACTACGCCCCTACCGACTGACATCATATGCTGATATATACCACCATCGCACAGCTGGTGGCTCTCCAACCAAACTCTTTCTTCTGTACTCTGATGCCATCCAGCTATATGAACGAGACCCCGACACTATTTTGGCCATTGCGGAACTCCCAAATGCTCTCCACTCCTCTAACAATGTCAAACCTGTATTAATAATGCCTGCTCTATTTCTGTTTGAACTGCTTTCTGTATGCACCCCCACCCGGTTCCTCTAAAGTATCTGCTGTACACGTTGCTTTGGATACACTCTCACCCGCTGAACTTTTGTGGCAGTTACCTTCCTTGTACCCTCATTCCGGCCACCAACATTGCTGACTAGTTCTCTTGTAACGTCCTGCTACACGTGATATCGTATGGCCTGGTCACTAGTTGATCTGTCCACGAACTACACTCTGCATCTCCTATCGAACCCACGCACATTGTTTTATTGCATTTAGCATTCTGACTTGTTTCAGTCAGGCCGGCTGTTCTGCATTTTGTAGTGCCCTGCTTGCATACAGTACTGCATTTGTACCAGTGCCTACTGCTTGTGTACTTAGACTTTTGTTGCCAAGCATTACGCATTGTCCTGGACGCATGCTATCTCACATTGTCTTTCGACCTGCACCTACCATTCATGTATTTAAATCTGTTGCCTAGCATTCATGTATTTTGATCGGTTGCCTAGCATTACTCACTGCTCTGGTTGCACTCTGTACGACATTGCCACTCTCACACACTGCACTCAGTGTCTTCTCTTCCAGATTCCGTAATGCACTGAATTAAGTATATGCATTATGTCTTGGCCATACTCTGCAATGCAATGCTTTTAATTCTGCACCCTCTGTTCCTCCATATCGTACCGCGCGATACCTTCTTAGGGCTCACCATGCCTCCCAACTTTAGAGGACAATTGCACACTTATGCCTTGCCCTGTACTTTGCAGCCCTGCTCTAATCAAGCACTATCCCTTTCACTACCGACTTCTAACCCTTACTTCAATGCACCAGCCCTCTGGTTAGAACACTTTGTCACAAAACTCACCCCCAATCAACCATCTACCGTACATATTAGGAACCTCAGACCTGGCTCTAGATTCCTGCATGTCACAGAGCGGCACCCATGCTACACCATGCACACAAACTCGACAGTACATACTGCAATGGCCCCCTCCACCTCACTACCCACCGTCACCAAGAACAGCAAACATGATACTAGTATCTCCACCCCTCAAAAAACCAGCTCTGATTAATGCCAGGTTCCTCACTGCTCATGCGCTCGACATGGCCGATCTGATCACAACACACGACCTTGACTTTATCGCCATTACGGAAACCTGGCTCCATGCAGCCTCAGGGCCACTTCTTTCATTGGCCATACCCACAGGATATACTATCATTACAAACGATCGCAACACCAGTCAAACCAAAGGAGGTGGCATTGTCTTCATACATAAAAACTCCATTAGCCTTCGTATCACTCCCACCCAACAGATCCCATCAGCAGAGTTACTTTCAGCGAAGCTAGCCACATCTACCAACCAAACCATCACACTACACCTTATCTATACGTTTCCCAGACCTATATCTTCATTTGCAGAAGACATTTCTTACAGCCTTCCTGACAACACCAAAACTAAATCGAAAATTATCATATTAGGCGATTTTAACCTTGGCTTCCAATATCCTAATGACACCACAGCTCTGGATATCATTAACTCACTATCTAACCTATGCTTTACTCAACGCATCAGGGATCCTACACACATCAAGGGCAGAACTCTTGACTGGATAGTCGATTTAAATTGCGAAATCAATATCAAGTCTAACCAACCGTGTGCCTGGACTGATCACTACCTGATTACCTTTAACATCCTAGCCAATAACAGTGGGGCCACACAGGACATAGCGTCCGCAATCTGCACAAGAAATAAGAGAGATATAACATGTGAAAAATTGCTCCCACTTCTCCTCCCAACTCGTAACAAACTTTCCTCTGCCTGCACTGATCCAACTGCCCTGGTAGACACGTTAAATCAGACTATGCTGAAAGCTCTTGACCTTATTGCTCCCATTAAATCCAGGAAACCCAAACCACGGGCTCACCTCAACTCCTGGTTTACACCGCAGTTGTGCGTTCTACATAAAGAAAAACAGAGCCTAGAATCTCACTGGAAAAGCAGTCCTACTGAAATGAATAAAGCTAGCCTTGCCCTAGCCTCCTTGAACTATAAAGATGCCATCCTCCAGGCCAAAAAAGACACATACAATAAGCAGATCTTACAAGCTTAATCAAACACTAAGGAGTTGTTTAAGATTCTAAAAGAATTGGAATCCCCCTCAGCACCTCTGGATACTTGTAGTAAAGACAGCACTTGGTGTGCTAATAGTCAAAAAGCACTCCTTGGTAAAATTGCCACACTCCACGCCAAAATGAACGACAAAATAATCTGCCTCCAGATTGACCCTCAATGCAATTTCCAGCATAACAGATCCAAACCTTGCACTCACACTCATAAACCATTCAGCTTTACGTCTCTCTCTGCTATTCAGGTTGAAAATATTATTAACAATCTCAAACCTGCCAACTGCCAGGGCGATTCATGCCCAGCCCCTATTATCAAGGAGGCATCACACAAACTAGCTCCCTTCATCACCGCCTTTATAAACTCTTCATTTAACACAGGTATTGTCCCAGATAACCTTAAGGATGCCTGGGTCATCCCCCTTCTTAAAAAACCTTCACTGGACGCAAGCATACCGATTTACTACAGGCCTACCACCACTGTGCCCTTCTTGCTTAATATTTTAGATCTTTTGGGCCTCAGACAATCAGGCTTTCGACCACGTCATGGAACCGAAACCGCCCTTATCGACGTAAAAAAACAAATTGAAGATCTGAAAGACAAGGGGAAGCTATTACTACTACTCTTACTAGATTTATCGGCAGCTTTCGACTTGGTAAACCACCAAATCCTTTGACGTCATCTTAAATTAGCTGCATACGTCTCAGACAAAGCTCCCTCATGGATCAGCTCATTTCTGAATAACAGATCCATGAGGGCCTTCTCCCCCACGGCTGCCGCTGAACCCTCTCCAGTTCCCTGCAGTGTACCCCAAGGGTTGTGTGTTTCCCCCACACTTTACAATGTGTTTACAAAACCTCTATTTGATATCTTGGATTATCTGGGTGTTACCTACACTAATTACGCGGATGACACCCAAATACTCATCCCCATTACTGGGGACCACACAGCGGACACACTAGTTATCAATACCATCTACCTAGTCATCCAAGCTTGGATGGCTCAACACGATCTCTGTCTCAATGACGAAAAGACATAGCTCCTAATCTTGGGATCTTATCACAGACTCAAAAAACTAGACCCCTCCTTCAAATCCTTCGTCATTGATGGGAACACCATTAAAGTCTCAAACAACACCAAAACATTAGGTATTTATCTTGATTCCACCCTTCCCATCACTAGACAAGCAAATGCTGTATCTTCGGCCTCTGCCTACACTTGCAAGCTCATCACAGCCTGCCGCCCTTTCCTCACACCAGCCAATTGTACCACTCTAGTCAGGACTTTGGTCATGTCAAAAATCGACTATTGCAATGCCCTCTATCTAGGAACTAACCAATGTAATCTTAACAAACTACAGGTTATCCAGAACAATGCCATCAGAGCTGCATTAAATATCCCCAAGAATCAGCACATATCTGACACTAGACAGAGCCTCCGTTGGCTCCCAATATCACAAAGGGTTGCACTCAAGGCACTTGCTCTGATGCACAAATGCCTTGCCAACCAAGCGCCTAACTACCTATCCTGCCGTTTTGATTACCACATATCCAACCGACCTCTCAGAACCGCCCAGGCTAACTGTCTCCCCAAACCTCGATACAAGCTGCAGAAATCAGGTGGGACGGGCTTCACTGTCCTCGCCGTGAAACTCGGGAACTCACTACCTAACTGTCTTAGAGCTGAACCCTCGTTCCACGCCTACAAGAGTAAGGCCAAAGTATGGTTGACTTCCCAGGACCTCGCCCAGCACTGATCAGCCCGTTAGCCATCACCCTGCTCTCACTGCCTCAACGTATGGGGCAGCTTGTTTATATAAATTCTCTGTAAATTATCTGTATGTCTACTAATCTGTATAGATCCATCACGCTGCTCTCACTGCCTCAATGTATGTGGCGGCTATCGTATATAAATTCTGTGTAAATTATCTGTATATCTATTAACCTGTATATATTCTGTGCCAGGCGATCTGCTTCACTCCCTGCCACCTTTTGTTCTTCAGACTCTAGATTTGGTTTATTACTGTAAATTATGTCTGCTCTTTTTCTGTATGTCATTGTATGAGATGCTTATGTAACCCAAGGTATGCGCCCGGATGCCCTTGGGCCAGGTGCGCAATATAAATAAACAAAATACAAATACAAATACAAGTCATCTTCTGTGTTATGAAAATATACGACATTGTATTGGCTTTTCAAACAATAGGGCTCTGTACTACGTGGCCCTTTATAATTGGTTGGCACACTTGTAGCCTTCTGGAATAAGGGTTGGCCTGGTCTTGCCTCCCCACCCAATTAGCCCTCATGCATCATCACTTCTGTGGTCTGTCATTCAATTATGACTTTGAACTTGGCCTTCAAGAGGCTCACTGTGCCTGAGAATAAATGGGAGTGAAGGCATGGCCTTGTCTTCTGGTTTCGGTGTAGCTCAACTCAAAGTCTATTTTCATCTGACCATGTGACTGTAGACCACGTTTTGAGCTCCTTCGTCGTATTTAATACTATTAAATGAAGAAATCCTGGCGCTTCTAGTGTTTTTCCAATTCACCGCAAACAGGAGCTCTGCTTCTTTCTCACGTTCATGTATCCTTTTGAAGACACACCAGGCTTTCGGCAGCCATGACTCTTGAGACTGGGCCAGCCAGCCTTTCTTAAATCTTCCTTCGCCATTAGCCGTTTTATTCAACGTGCCACACTTCCAGGCCTTCCATTCACAGTGTTCAAGTTTGCAAATGTGCGTTGTGGAACATCCAGATTCTATACATTCCTATATATATACATTGGCGCATCGCCTGCAGTCTATTTACTACGTAGCCAACCTCATGATTACTTTATCTACTTGAGTTACTGCGTCTGTACAATCGTAAAATGACTGCATTTTCTTCAGTTCTTCTCCGCACATGCAATCTTCATTTCGATCCCGAAATGTTGCTTACTTCGATACTTCAACCTTAGATTCTCTATAAAGTCTATACTCTTTCTTCATTGACATCTCTTCTGGGTGCGTCATTTCTGATTTGCATGACATCACCAGTCTTCTCTTTCCATTCTTTTCACACTTCTTCCAGAACTTCCTTCAGAAGACCGTTATTTCTTTGTGCATGCATATAGGCAATATAGGGGTGGAACATCCGGTAGAGGTGTTTGGCTCTCGCTCTACACTCCTCCCACAGAGCGATTCATCAACCACTCTTCCATCAGTCTTCACATCCAGACATCCTCTTCTGAAATAGTGCTTCTTTGGAGTGCATATCTTTATGACTCCTTTCAGACATCTTGCTGATTTCACACGTTTGTCAATGCTCCAAGTCATGTGGTTAGATTGTCCCTTCGGACTGCAGAAGATCCATCTTCCCACATACTTCTTGTGGTTCTTTGGTACAGGAACACTTTGTTCTCTCAGGTGCCTGAATACTGGCCTTCAAATAGTCTCTGATTTCTTCAACTGTTAGCTTTTTGGGTTTGAACCCAGATTCAGCATCAATCAGGATCTTCATTTATGTTGCTTTCTTTGCAGTCCTCTTGCATTGTGTGATTACTATTCTGATCACACAGAATCCAAACATGATCATCACCAACAGAGCTCCAATAAACTTGAACATATACACCATCTATTGTGGAACCCATGAGAAGATCGATGCAAACCAGCTGTCATCTGCAACGTCTTCAACTTCATCTTCCATCTTGATGTATACGTTTGTCAACATTGTTATGGCCTCTGTCAAGGTGCCATTCTCATCGTCATGAGAAGGTATGAATGTTCAACATGATTCTCTGATTTTGGCATAAACACCTCCATCCATTGCTGTGATCATATCAACTAAAGCGTGACTTGTCATGTGCTGACAAGTAGTCCCAGGCTGCACTCCCTAGGGACACAGAGAATCCAATTTTTTATTTCAATCCTTATGTCGGGACAACTCGACTGGGCGGGTTATCTCGAGGCTCGGTATTGAAATAAGGCATTAACTCTTGGTACAAGGTCTGTTCAATTGCAAGTTTTTTCTGTTGCCCATGTGGGCATTACACCAATTTGATGCGGGCTGTCTATTGGCCCTAGCCTTATAGTAGCCAGAGCGTAAGTAAAACACAACAACGTTTTCAAATTCAGTCAATAAATTTCAAAATATATAATACGGGAAAAGCAAATAGTCAAAGGAAAATACAATTTGACAAAAAACAATTGTACAGGTGTCGAAATACACTCAATACATGTTCTTCATTTGTACAGTATGTTACATTCCTTAGTTGTGTTCTAGATTTCACACAAGTTGGATGTATATAGTCCTCCATACAATCCTTCCAAATATCTATGTTCTTCCACATATAGTAGGCTGCTAGAAAGATGTTAAGATTGCCGGGCGTTTCTGATAAATTAATCCTTCTTCAGGGCTAGTAGAGCCTATTGTAAGTCATGTACTTCCACCTTCCGTGTCAAGATGTGTACCTGAAAGGTAACACACAGAGACAGGGTTTAAGGGGCGATTGTAAATCATTAATGTATCAACAGAGAGTTGCGGAAATGTAGCTCGACTGAACTTAGGTCATCTTCAAAAATACTTGACAGTTGTATTCAATCTTCATACAATGGTAGGTCAAGTGTGTATTGTTGCTGCTGAGAGGTCGGCAGCACATACTGATTGATCGCATCCTGGGTTGGCTGCCAGAGTTGAAAGCCTGCAGTATGTAGCAGGTCAATAAAGTTCGCCCGTTAGTAGTGCATCTCACAGGTCGAGGGACAGAAAAAGCTGTCTAGACCTGAAAAATACAATAAAAAGCCTTAAACTAGTGTAAATGCCCACTGTGGCATGTACAGATGTAAGGTTGTCACTGACCGAATTAGATTGCACATTAGTGCCCACCTGTCAGTCTGCCCGCAAAGTGTGTTCAGACACTATGATATGATATGATATGGCATTTACAACGCGCCTATACACAAGTGTTTCAAGGCGTGATGCGGCAAAGGAGGGGGAACAGAGGGAAGACAGATAACGATCCTATTAGGTCAGGTGTCATTCAGATCGCGCTAGTGCATGGGAGGGGGGAGAAAGAAAGTGCAGTACATGAGATAAAGAATCATGAGTAACGTACAACCAGCTGGTGGCAAGTGCAAGGGTAAGTGCAGACATCAGGTGTCAAGTGCTGGTGGTGGATCTGTAGGGATACAGAAACAGTCCCTAAGTGCGGGGCTTTCCAGGAAGGCAGTGCAGGAGTGTGACTGCCAGGGGGGGACCTGGGCCGAGATCAGGGGCTGGCCAGGTAGCCAGTGCAGTTTCAGTATCAGCCAGGAAGTCAGCAAGGGAGAGGAGGAGAAAAAGCAGAAGCAAAGAGAAAGGGTTTGAGGTGCTTCCGGAACTATAGATGATTCTCCTGAAGTTTCAGGGAGGCAGGGAGGCTGTTCCAGAGGGAGGCCCCAGCCGAGGAAATAGATCAATCACCAACGCCTTGCTTCAAAAAGCTACTGGCCCTGAGGGAGTTGGAGGCGGATGAGGGAAGAACTTGAGAAGGAAGATATTTAGGAAGAGCGAGCTGAAGGTATTTAGGCCCCAGTCCCCAGCAGGCCTTATGGACAATACAGAAGGTTTTGATCTTAATCCTCTCAGCCACTGGGAACCAGTGCAGAGATTGCAGTCCTGGAGAGATACGATCCCTGGGCTTGAAGCCAAGGACAAGTTTTGCAGTCCTGTTAAGGATGAGATGTAGAGGGTGGAGAGTAGAAGCAGGCAGATTTAGAAAGAAGCTGTTGCAATAGTCCAGCCTAGACGGAACCAGAGCTCTGGAGACAGTGAGGTTCTGGGGGAAGGAGAGGAAAGGAAGAATACCTCTGAGGAGGTGCAGTTGGAAGTGTGACTTCTTAGAGATGTCAGAGATGTGAGGAGAGAAGGAGAGGGTGGAGTCGAAGATGACCCCTAGGTTTTTAGCCTCACAGGTGGGAGCAGAAGGAGGGCCAAGGGAGGCCGGCCAGAGAGTGACAGGAAAGGAGGGAGCGGGTGTTCCAATGAGGAAAATCTCAGTCTTACTGGCATTAAGGCAGAGATCATTGGTGGCACATCACTGCTGGATGGCGGACAAGCAGTCAGAGATGAGAGAGGGAGAAGAGGTGGCTGAAGGTAGCCTGAAACTGAGTTTAGTGTCGTCCGCATAGCACTGGAAGTTGGGGCAGAGCGCAGCAATGCGGTGGAAAAGAAGTTCCAGGTATAGGTTGAACAGCCAGGAAGGGAGGTTAGACCCCTGGGGAACACCACAGGTAGAGATAGAGATGGAGGAGAGGAAGGACTCAAGTTGAACCTGGGAGGGTTGATCGGAGAGGAAGGAAGTCAGCCACGCCACTGCCTGACCGGTGATACCCAGGTTATCACGGAGACAGTTGAACAGGATGGCATGGTTGACAGTGTCAAAGGCAAAAGAGAGATTAAGTAGGATGAGGACACAAGGGGTATTGGAATCAAGGTTGAAGAGCAGGTCATCACGGATGTTCAGGAGAGCAGTTTCCGTGCTTTTGGCAACTCTGAAGCCAGACTGATGATCCTGGAGACAACCAACAGATTCAGTGTGAAGATTGAGCTGGGAGATGGCCAGCTTTTCCAAGAGTTTGCCCAGGAAGGGAGTGATGGAGATTCGGAGATAGTTAGCCAGGCAGAATGGGTTGGCAGAGGGTTTCTTAAGAAGAGGGTGTAAGAGGGAGTGCTTCGGGGGAAGGGAAGACTCTGGTGGTGAGGGAGTGGTTGCAGAAGTCAGCCAGAGCAGGAGCCAGGGAGTCAATGTGGTCCTTGATGGTTTTGGAGGAACAGGGATGAACCTGTTTTGATGAGACTTTTATAGATCGGACTTGTCTAGAAACATCGTCTGGGGAAAACCGGGGAAAGATAGAGAAGGAGGGAGGGGAGATGGCTGAAGAAGGGCCGAAGGAAGAGCAGGGAATAGAGGGAGGAAGGGGAGAAGAGGAAAGAGAGGACAGGATGTCCTGGGTTTTAGAGGTGAAGTGAGAAACCGGTGCCATGCAGAGGGTCTGAGAATGGAAAGGAGAGGTAGAGACTGCAGCAGGATTGGGCAGTTTCTTGCAGATTTAAAGAGTTCAGCCGAGTTGTTAGATGCTGCAGGGATGCAGGCTTGAATGTGAGCTCTCTTCTTGGTGAGGACAGAGAGCCGGTATTGCCTTTATAGCATGCGGCAGGCCAGTTTGTCAGAGGATGTACATGAAGCACGCCATTTCCTCTCAGCCACCCTGCCCTTGCGTTTCAGGGTGACAAGGTCTGAGTCCTACCAGTCATATTTGAGGTTATTGTGTGTGTTCGCTAAAATGGATACACCCATGCTGTGTGACATGCTCACACTCCTATGAGTAAAACCAATCGTAGTGTTATATTGGTACTGGTGTCTATCAGCCTTGCTGTGTTGATTCTAACTCAAGTCGATCAATCATGATGTTGTGTCTATATTAGTGGCTGTAATGAGTAAAAGCGGTCATTAGGCTCTGTGTGGGAATGTAGAGGAGACTGGTGCTCGGCGGGGACCATAGCAATTTTCGGGAAGCTTCTGATCTTTCTTGTAGAACTGACATTGCGGTACGGTTTATGCCGCGTGCCCACTCAACGGAGCCTAATGACTACTTTTTCTCAGTACGGCCACTGATATAGACACAACTTCATGATCGAGCGACTTGAGTTAGAATCAACAGAGCACGGATGATAGACACCAGTAACAATATAACGCTACGTTCAGTATTACTCATAGTAGTGTGTGCATGTCACACAGCATGGGTGTATCCATTGCAGCGAACAAACACGCCAGACAAGATAAGGATGAACTTGGATTATATCCGTAAAAATAGTAATAAGTAGTCTATGAGCATCGACATCAGACAGGACCATGTGTCTTACCAAAGAGAAACTAAGTAACAAACGAATCAGAGAACTGCTCCCTTTTCCAGTCGCCAAAAATGAAGTCAAGGTCTGGCATTTTTTAACACATCAGCACCTCTCCAAAATCTGATGTAAAGATTCCTGTGGCTGAAGAACAGTTGCTTTCACACTCCGGCTAAAATATTTATAACGAGTGTCCGGAAAGACCCACAGTCCAAATGCACACTTGAATTTATTTAATCAGTAATCTTTGCGTCCTTCTTCCTGGTCATCGATCAAGTCTGCACATGCTGAACTACTTTTTCTTGACTTGCTTCCAAATGGGGTGGGGGTTTAACAGTCTCACATGCATACAGCTTCGCATTGCCCAGGTGAATCCAATCACGCCTTTCTCGAACTTTCACAGCTGAAGGAGTAACATCTTCCATGATTGAAGGGCCACTAAAGCGGGCCCATGCCACTTCCTAGTGAAGTTACGGATAAAAGTAGAATCTCCAGCAAAAATTTTAGGTACACATAGGTTTTTAGGTCTGGTTGTTGAATGGTCATCATCTGTGTCCTGAGACCGACACCCCTTTGCTTGAGTTGATCTGAAATGACAGAGATACTAGCGGTCATACAGGTCAAATACGCACATAGCTAATTTCCTAAACATTCTGCATTTGTCTGGGCATCACTTCTATTCCGTGATGGAGAAGTCAGAGGTGTTCTCATTTGCCTCCCTGTAACTAGTTCATGGGGCGTGAGGTGGTGGTCCGACCCAGGCTGATTCCTTAATGTATATAATGCAAGTGGAAGGCAGTACAGCCACCCCTTCTTTAATGTCAATTCCAACTTGGATATCCTCTTGTTGAGAAGACCGCTGAGTCTCTCACAATATCTGTTCGCTTGTGGGTGATAAGGCAGAAGAAAACGTATGTTTAATACTAAGCAATAGACTAATCTGTTCGAATACCTCATTTACAAAACGGGACCCATTGTTGGATCTCAGCACCTCACATACCCCCCATCTAGGGAACTCTTCTCAGACTATAAACCTTGCAGCACAAGTGGCATCTAGATGTGTGTATGGACCAGCTTCAATCCATCTCGAAAAGTGGCACACCACCACTATTATATACCTATATTCATTACATACTTGCAGCATATCAACATAGTCAATATGTAAATGCTGAAAAGTATCATTTGGTCGAGAAATCACTCCTCTGATTGTTTGCAGTGTGTGCCCAGCAGTAAACCTTTGACCTACGATGCAATTTACTACAAACAAAGCAACATGTTCTAACAAGTTCAGTACAAACCAGTCCTCTGCAATAGATGCTGCGAGCCTCTCCCTAGTTACAGGCGCATGGTAGTGTAGCTGCTCTAACGCTACCCTTAAGAAGGAAACAGGCATTACCGTTTTTCCAGTACTGTCCTGTCACCACAATGCTTCAGAGGGGGATAAAGAACCCCCCTTCCATGTCCACAGCACCTTCTCTTCTTGTGGAGCCCTGCCTTGAACTTGCATTAACTGCGTTCTGGACGAGTGGTTAAACCCCTCATTTATAATCATAATCGTGACCATTTTCTCTTCCACATCTGGAGTATCAAAACTTAAAATATCTGGTGAATATGCAAACCTTTTGGCCCCTTTGTCTTGCGGCTTGGTTTCCACATGAAATAAAGTCAGTTCTCTTAGTATGTACTGCGAATTTAACTATTGCAATGGCTACTGGTAGTCGTAATGCCTTAATAAGCCTATGCAATAATGCAGCGTGTTGCATTGGAGTGCCGTCTGCTCGGAGGTAACCCCTTCTTTTCCAACATGCTAGCCCTGCATGCACGGTTGATGTCACATAGGCGGAGTCACTGTACGCTGTTACTTCCTGCTGTGCATGTCCTTCAAGCGTGACTATAAGGGCCACCAATTCTGCACATGTGCCGAAAAATGAGACGGTAGTCTTGCACTTGCTACTACTTCGAACTCGACATTAGCTCGGTACCTAACCACAGTTAAACCTGAATGCCTTGCTCCATCAGCTTGATCAATTTTCGAAGACCCATCAATAAAGAGAACCTCCCCTGCGGCTAGAACGTTCTCTGTCACTCTTGGAATTTCATCATAAATCTCTTCGTAATTGGAACAATCATGCACTTTCTCATCTGCTGCCAAAGGTTTGGCTGCAAATGTGGCAGGATTAACTTTTTTAGATTGGACTATTTTGATGGCCAGATTTGATTTCACTACCTCATAAGAAAAAGCCCTCTGAGACGTCAGTGTACCTTTGGGTTTCTTCAAAAAATGCATGCTCAATAAATAAAGTAATGGAACACCCCATTACAATGCTTGTAGACTTCTCAATAGCAAACATGGCTGCAGCCAGCGATTGTTCGCAAGGAAAGTGTCCTCTCATAACTGGATCTAGAATTCCACTATAATATGCTGAAGGTTTGTACCCAAGTGTGGTACTCTGTGTAAGCAGCACTGTCATAACTGTTCCATTAGTATGTGAGAACAGGAAATACTCCTCAGCATAATTGAGAATTCCTAAAACTAGAGCTATACAAATTGCTTTTTTCAATTCCTCAAACCCTTCCTCCATTTCCTCAGTCTGTTCAGTTTTTCCTTATTCACCTGTGTTTTCTTCAGAGCCTGTAAAAGTGGTCTTGTATCTGAACTATAATCAAATACCCATGTTCTAACATAGTTGCACAATCCCAGAAACTGCTGCATTTGCTTTTCCATGTGTGGTTTGTGCGTTTTCATAATCGCCACAGCTCTTTCAGGTGTAACTTTCTTTCCCTCATGCAAGATTAACTGGCCTAAATAAAACACCTCTTCCTGACAATATTGCAATTTCTCCTTATCTACTTTAAAGGATAGTTCCGGGACTTTTTTTTTATTGTCCCTACAGTTCGGCCATGTGATTTTAAGCATGAATCGGTAGATCGTAGAAAACTTTCCTATGGACCTTACCCGACTTTTCATCCATTAACGCACTCGAAATCAGCCGCCATTTTCTGATAATCCTATCATTTCCCCCCATCGCCCTGGCTCACCTGCTTTTGCGGCACTAAATCAAATCCCCCGCCCCTGAGCCTGACATCAGCAGACGCGTACCGCCCATTTCCCAACGCCAAAGCACGTTTCGTGTCAACAATCGCTGCGCCTCAGCTAATGAAGTGTCGCCATGGAAATGGCAGGACGCCTCTTTCCTCAATAAGTATAAACACACCGTTTCACAACACACAGCAGCAGATTTTCGATTCCATTACTCTCTCTGTGTTACTTTGAGTATTCTGTGACTCGTTTCTGTGCTCTGGTCAGCTACCTTTGCCGCTTCTAGGCCTTGTGAACACCTGTACCATCTCTGTAAATTATTTTACTTTCTTTACCACACAATGGCTACAATAATGCCGTATATGTACGAGCCCGAGTACACCGAGGAAGAAATACTGGAAAGGCAAGCACGCGAAAACGATGGGGATTCGGACGGCAGTTGGCAGGACCAGTCAAAGGATGAAAAGCCTGGACCATGTCGCATGGACGGCGTCTCCACCTGGTGCACGTGCAATCGGTGCGAGCTAATGCCAACTGAGGAGGAGAACTGCTGCTGCCGTGAAAATTCCAGGTGCTTGGCCTACATTTCTGAAGGCGAGCCAAGTCCGCAATGCATCACCGAGCTGCCAGAGTTCAGGGAAGCCTGCCTCTCACGGACCGTGTTGAGGATGATGATGGTGCTTATGCACGAACTTCGCGGCACTGTTCGTCCGCGTAATCCGAGTAACGAGTAAGTATACTCTGGTTGTGATATCAGTGATGCCACTACTATTTCATGGTCGTCTCCCACATATAAAATTACATCTACATATCATTCGAATGCATGTAAATGGTTCCATATTGTGCATTTTCTAGATAGAATTTTTTTCAAAGCAGAATGACATTTTTTACCTGAATCGACAGTGATAAGAAAGTTTTGTCATTTTAATACAGTTTGCATCTTTCATTTTCACAGGTGGTACAGGCTGGTGGCCTATCGTTGCTTCACTTGGTGGCTTCACGGGAGGCTCGGACACCGCGTTCGGAGAGTAATACCTGCCTGTGCGGTACTTGCCATTAGACAACATTTCCCCAGCGACAGTGGACAATACCGCAGATTTTCCCTGGATGTGCTGCAACCGGAACTTTACAATGTGTAATGTTTATTATTTATGTTCAATTGAAATTAAGATCTAAAATAAAACCCAACATATATTTTAACAATGATTGTTTTGATTTTTTAAATGAATCTAGTGTATCTCCATTGAATAGTCTTCCTGTGCCTTGTCTTGTCACACCACATGTCTCCGGCCAGCATCCTCCCTCACGCTGGCCGCCCACCTTCAATCCACATAACCGTTGAACCCATATGCAGCAGACATACATATGTTATTTTGCGGGTTGGCATCAAGCCTCCCGGCCTTGCCTCCTCCCCCAAAAATACTTACCACACCACTTTGTTCAAGCGTTGGCAATAAAAGGAAGGCCGTTGGATTTTATTGATTCAAAACATGGTTATAGGTAAATAATCCATATGGTTGATCATAATAAATCATCCTTTTGGGCACCGGGTACAGAGATGACCCCCTCTGGCCCGTGCCGCCTTGCCACCACAGGCCAGCCTGCTGCTGACTAACTGCCTAGGCATCCAGGGTCTCCAGGGTGAACTGCACCCATATATTCTCCTGGGAGGGTGAGGTATTTATAAACTCACACCCCTGCCTTCTATGTACTAGATCCTGCAGCCTGCCTCTTACATGCAGTTAGATGGCCTCTCCTTTGTGAGGCCCTGCGGCAAACGAGTCTTGTCTGCACGACCACCGCCCCAATCCACCCGCCTCCCCCCCATCAAAGGCAGTTCGCACCGGGGTACTTGTGCTGGCAAGTGGAGCTGTCAGGGAGCGATAAAGGCCAAGAGGTGCCAAAGACCATGTACACTTCAAAGTGGTCTATAGAGCATGGGTTGTTGTTCCCATGTCTACCTCCAGACCCCGTGTCTCCTGCCAAGCATCCCCCCTCACGCTGGACGGCCCCCTGCAATCCACATAAGTGTGTCTCCATTCACGAGTCTTCCTGTGTCTTGTCTGCACGACCACCGCCCCAATCCACCCCCCCCCCTGCCCTATCAAAGGCAGTTCGCACCGGGGTACTTGTGCTGGCAAGTGGAGCTGTCAGGGAGCGATAAAGGCCAAGAGGTGCCAAAGACCATGTACACTTCAAAGTGGTCTATAGAGCATGGGTTGTTGTTCCCATGTCTACCTCCAGACCCCGTGTCTCCTGCCAAGCATCCCCCCTCCTGCTGGACGGCCCCCTGCAAACCGCATAATGCCACGACATATACACGTCATTCATTCACAAACACACCCCTGTTTCGAATTCTTTATAACCCACTTCATATTTCTAATGAGAACCTCTTTGCGCTTTGCTAGTCAACCCGTGAAGGTGCTGGTTATCTGCTCTTCATCTCTGTGAACTTCCGTGACCACTTCGAGCAAACCTGTGAACTGCTCCCTGTTCTACGACAAGAAACTACTCTGATCCCTGCATCTAACTGTTTGTTCGTCAAGGTAAGGCCATGTACCATAATCATTTTGCATCCAATTTCTTTTCGTTCAAGACAGTACATGCAAGGAACTAGTCACATGTTCTGAGTTTAGTCAAATTATCTTTCTATTTTTTTTAAGTTATTCAAATACTTATCCGCATGTGAATAACGTGTATAGTTCCAAGAACCAAAACGAACCTTGCATTGAACCTTTTATGTGTCATTTAATTTTTTAACACATTGGTATTCATAGAGAATTGTTGATCTTTACTTTCCACAATGCCTGCCTGTTCCATTGGCGGTTGCCCTTCGAAGACCCATAATAAATCTGAAGGTACTATAATGCATGTTTTCCCTAAGACAATAGATCAGATAAGAGAATGGGTCCGATATTGCGGATATCCCCCGTCTGAGCTTGAAAGTAGAGTCCTAGAAGTCTTTGCGGACAAGAGGGGTGATCGATACCGCATCTGCAGCAGGCACTTTAGCTCAGACATGTACTCCACATCATTGCTAATAAAGAAGAACACACCGCGAGCGAGGCGAAAATTGCTCTCAACCGCTATTCCCACTCTATTCGTCCACATCCCTCCACTGGTGAGTCAAGTTTACGTATTTATCTCTCGGCCTTGCGGTAGTGTGTAGCATTAGCTAACAATAATTTCCCCATTTATGTATCCGTGTCGTTATTGCAGTCATCAGCCACTTCAAGCGTCTATCGGGTAATCTTACTTAGCTATTCTGCCACTGACTTGTTTAGGCATGTAAATCAATAGTTTTAATTTATCGTGTGATTATTTTACCTAATGGTACACCCTTGTACTCATCCTCTAGTCTTTGTTTTCAGTTATAATTATTGTTATCCAAAATAATGCAAGTACTGTCTTTCAGGGAGATGCTGAGGAGTCCAACGTATTGACGACAACCGTTGATGTCACTCAGATGCTCGAGGTACGTTTCCGGACAGTTCCATCGATGGAGATCATCAGATCTTGCATTCTTGTAGCGTGATTGTTACACACAATGTTTCTTTCGTTTTTAGCCATTGATATGTCCTTCTGTCGTCACCCTCCTATGTGTCTTCTTTTTTCAATATTGTGTTCATTACTAATGAAAGTGCTATGTTTCAGGGAGTCGATGGAGCATTAGTCCAAGAAGAAGGGGGAGCATGCAGTTACGGGTCGGCGCAACAGCTTGCAGAAGTGTGCACCGCAGTTACATCGTCCCTTGATGTTCTTATGTATTTCGAGGTATGGATACTGACAGTTCGATCAAGCGAAATCATATGACGTGATTACATCCGCTATACTTCCTTCTTTATTAACGCAAGTACTATGTTTCAGGGAGATGACGGAGCTTCTTCTACAAGAACATCACCCCTAGTAGTTGAGCAAATCGAATCATATTTACTTATCCATTATTTATTTTAGACAACTGATCATTTGTGCAGGTCTATTTAGATGAGCCGTTGACGCCTGCACAAAGTTTATGTTCTTTTTAACAAAATAGAAAACCATACTAATGCAATTACTGTGTTTCAGGGAGTTACTGAAGCATCATCTTCAATAATATCATCAATGGAAGTCTATGAGGAGCCCGAGGTATGGATCTTGACAGTTCCATCTAACTAGATCAACAATGCGTGAATAATTGTCGTTTGAATGTTCTACACAAAGCGTTCATTCGTGTTTTGCTATTGAGATGTACGTGGGTATTGGTCCCCAAGTACATTTTGTGTTTTCAATATTATTATACATACTAATGGAAGTTCTATGTTTCAGGGAGTCGATGGAGCGTCAGTGCGTGATGAATGTGCTTATCATGAAAATATAGTCGTTGCAGCGCAAGAGGAAGTGGAGACATGCACACACGAGTCGAAGCAACAGCGTCCTGATGTTGAAGTTCGAGGCAAGAAAGTTTCAAAGAAAAGAAAGCAAAAGAAGGTTAGTGTCCTGGACACTATATTATGTTGTTTTTCACTGTTAATAGTTCAATACTGTTAAATTGTGTTTAAACTGAACATCCCTTTTCCAATCCGTCCTCTAGTTGCGAGTGGGTGTACGAGCTAGATCTACACAGACAGTGAAGCGAACGAGAGATGTTGCTTGTCAAACCTTTTGGCAGGGACTTGAGACTGGAGATGCATCGTGCCAATGGGAAGAATATGAAGTGATTGACAACGGAGCTATACCACCACCAACCATTGATAGTGAATGTCCTCCTGGTAGTTCGGATGCAGTCGGAGATCAATTCACAGAATCCACACCCGCAAAAACTAAGACCGCGAGAAAGTTGAAGAAATTGTTTTATTCACCCATCGCCGGAGAAGGAACAGATGTTGCAATGGAAGAGAATGAAGTGGACGACAATGAAACACCATCAATATCACTGAACATAGCGGAAGACGATATCAGAGATTCTACCTTTCATGTGAGTGACATGTCCTCAACGTTACAGGCCGAACCAGCTGGGATGCAGAGTGACAGTATAAGGAAAGAGGCCAAATTCATTGTATTCGATAGTTGTTTGATTGATATTATTAGTCGGATGAAATGTGGGCATTCGGTTGGTGGGGAAGTATGTGGGGAGTATTGATTAATGTGACTCGTGCAATTCGAGGCACTAACCTTAAAATACATGCCACCTGTACAAAATATCATCCTTTCTCATGGTCTGCACAACCCATGCTGGGGCAACTGCCAGCAGGCAATGTACTTTGTGCAGCGGCTGCACTTTTTAGTGGTTCAAGTTTTAAAAAGTTAGAGTCTTTCTTTCAGTTTGTGGGAATCCATTTCATTGCGAAAACTCAGTTCTACAAATACCAAACCGATTATCTATTTCCAGCCATTAGCGAAGCTTGGAGAATGGAAAAAATGTCTATTGATAGTACATTCGCGGGCAAACGGTTCAGGCTAGCCGGTGATGGACAGTGCGACAGCCCAGGATTTTCAGCCAAGTACTGCACCTACCACTTTCAGGACATGGAAAGTAAGAAAATTGTGAGTTCGGTGGTCGTGCAGGTGTCACAAAGTACATCCTCAGTGGCCATGGAGAAAGTTGGCTTTGTAGCATCATTGCAAGAACTACAATCGCGGGGAATGGTGATCGACCTGATAGCCACGGACAGACACGTTTCAATTGCCAAGACAATGAGAGAAGAGTACAAAAATATAAATCACCAATTTGACGTTTGGCATCTTGCAAAAACAATCAATAAAAAAATGTCGGCTGCAGGTAAAAAAAAAGATATGCAAGGTATTTCACAGTGATCCAAGTCAATCAGCAACCATCTTTGGTGGAGCTCAAAAACATGTGGAGGGTCGTTGGAAATTCTACTGGAAAAATGGCGGTCAGTAATGTTACACTGTAGCAACGTTCACCGCTGGAACACGAACCAACATTTCCACAATTGTGAACGTGGCCATTTGTCCAGGCACGGAAGAAGAAGTGGTTGATTCCTTCATCACCCACTCACAAAGCCATTGAAAAGATTGTATTTGATAAAACTATAACAAGAGATTTGAGGGGACTCACGGAATTCTGCCACACAGGAGATTTGGAGGTGTTCCACAATATGTGCCTAAAGTACAGACCAAGACGATTGCATTTTGGCATGGAGGGCATGATAAATCGGACTCTTCTAGCGGTCTTGGCACATAACCATAATGTTGGCCGTCAACAAAGTAGGACGACCGGAACTTTAGGGACGCTTCGCTATAATAAGGCCTTCACTAAAAGAAGTAAACAATGGGTGATCAAACCAGTGTTTGAGGATATGCAATATGAGTTTATTGAGAAACTTATTGTTGATGTTATAGATAGGCGTGGAGTTGTGGAGTTGTGAACGAACCTGTGCAGGGGACAACTGCATTGCCACCCAACATTGCCTCTGTTCCATGTCCACCTAAAGCAGAGCTCATTGAGAAATACACATCACGGTTTAAATGATTGTAATTTGATTGTCTGTTCTCTCGAGTCTCCTCATGTTGCAGGCCCATTGAATATGTGTATCTATGTAATGTGTAAATAAAAGTGATTGCTCAGTGTACATGCAATGTGTCTCTCCACCCTTGCCCCTCCCTTCACCATGCAGTAGTGCGAACCACCCGGGTGTCACCTGTGACTTTGCTCTCGAGTCTCCTCATGTCGCAGGCCCATTGAATATGTGTATCTATGTAATGTGTAAATAAAAGTGATTGCTCAGTGTACATGCAATGTGTCTCTCCACCCTTGCCCCTCCCTTCACCGTGCAGTAGTGCGAACCACCCGGGTGTCACCTGTGACTTTGCTCTCGAGTCTCCTCATGTTGCAGGCCCATTGAATATGTGTATCTATGTATTGTGTAAATAAAAGTGATTGCTCAGTGTACATGCAATGTGTCTATCCAACCTTGTTCATTTGCGCATTAAATTAAACCAAACAGTAATATAAATCATTTTTCAAAAAATATAGAATGTCTCCGTATTTATGGTTCTCTGGGGCTGCAAAGCACGCAGACAAAATGCAAAGATGGAGTGTAAATTTCAAGTCCTGTGAGATGGCCTTACACTGAATGTAGCTAACTAGGAATGTGTGCTCGTTCAAAGTGAAGGTCAGCTGCTTTGATTTTTTGCTCGGGTGCCGGAATGGCCCACGACTCAGTATAAGGTTCTATTGTTATTTGACCTTGACAGGCCGGGACCATCCCGAAAGACTTCTTTTTGGGGGTGTGGTGCAATAACGTAAGAAACGATAATGAATAAAATTTCAGAAACGATAGCCACGTTCATTAGAAGAAATAACGTCGGCATAGAAGGAGTGGTATTTCGGGGCTGCCCTACGCACAGACACAATGGAAAATGCAAATATAATGTAAGTAACTCTTTAGATGAGTTTATACCACAATTTAATTACTATACAGTAGCTTTAAAGACGGGTTAAGTTGTACTTGTTCGTTCTATGTGGCATATTGTTTTGTACCGCGCACTATCTTGAGGAGAACCATCTCCTTTTAGGGAAGCACCTCAAAACCTTCCTCTTTACTTCTGCTTTCTCTCTCCCTCTACCCTGCTACAACTGGTCCACTGTCTGCGACCTCGGTTCTGGGCCCTTCCACTCTCCACCTGCACTGCCTCCCTGTCAACCCCTGCACTGTGGGACTGTCTCAGTATCCTACAGCCCCCCCTTCCCAGCACTTGTTCTGCACTTACCTTGCACTTGCCACCAGCTGGCCCTATGTATTTATTATTTTATGCTACTTACCTTGTACTCCACTTCCCCCCTCCCCTTCCCCTTGCACTTTTACCTTCCCCCTACCCCTGCACTTGCGCGATCTGAATGACACCTGGCCTAGTAGGATCGTTGTCTGTCTTCTCCTTGTCCCCCCCCTCCCTGCCTCGCCACGCCTTCAAATGCCATATTATATCATATCAGTGACGAAGTGGTCCACTGGCGCGCAGGCGGCTCTGAAAAAGGCGGAGGAGAGGGGGTGGGTTACTGGAAATGACGTATAATACCCAGTAGCGCTGTCCTAGCTATGAAATGAATAATTTTAATAAAGATCTGATGGTGAGACTAATTTCATTTTTTATGTTTTTAAAACAGGTACATCCTTCATTATTGTCTGTGTCACGAGTACCAGACACCGGCGGATGGCTTTTTCAACCGCCAGTTGCTTCTCCGCGTGAACAACGTTACCACCCTGACCATTTTATGGGACGATCGCCAAGTACAAGTATGCCCTTACGCGGTACTAACGGCTAGATGCAACATACATACCGTTGTGGTGGCCTAGTGCCTCGTTGTTGGAACAGCCATGCAATTATCAGTGCGACCGAAGAGCTTATTTTATCGTAAACCAACACCCTGTGTACTGCACACGAACATCGCTTGCCTCAAGAAGAACTATTTTGGATCGAGAGCAAAGAAAAATGCAAATCGCTGAATATTCTCTAAACATTTGATGTCCAATAAATGTACTTTACCAAATTTACAATCTTGCGGTTTGATTTAAAAGTACAGTTTCATATTCCGAATTGTGGCGCGCTGTGTTGTGAGCTGATCTGTGTTGGTTTCCGGGTTCTGTGTGGAGTCGCGTAGAAGACGCCTGGGCGCGTTTGCCTACGCAGCACAGTCACGTCACGGATAGAGGCGGGGAATATGAATGTTTTGATAAAGTCTGTTTCAGGGGCGGGGGATATGATTTAGTGCCGCAAACGCAGGTGAGCCAGGTCGATGGGGGGAAATGATAGGATTATCACAAAATGGAGGCTGATTTCGAGTGCGTTAATGGACGAAAAGTCGGGTAAGGCCCATAGGAGAGTTTTCTACGATCTACCGATTTATGCTTAAAAACCCATGGCCGAACCGTAGGGACAATAAAAAAAAAGTCCCCGAACTATCCTTTAAATCCCTTGTCTGCTAGGATAGTCATCATTTGAATTGAGTTTCGTCTGCACTCTTCTTCTGTTGTGCTACAAACTAAAATGTCATCTACATACCCTTGGGGTAAACAAGTACTTTTCAGCTTCGTCTAATGAAACGTAAATGACGTAAGATCTTGGGAATCCTTATGCAACAGGATTGAAAAAAACGCATTTTTAAAGTCAATCACCGTTAAATATCGTACTTCTGTGGGAATACTACATAGAATTGTCACAGGGTTCAGAACTAGAGAAACCTCTGCCTCTACAATCTGGTTAAATGGCCTCATGTCCTTAATTAAACACCACAACACCCCCTTTGATTTTTTCACAGGATAAACCGCTGTATTACACAGTGACTCTGACGTCACCAAGATGCCTTGTTCCATCATAGCTGATATAGTCTTAAAAATGCTCTCATCTGCTTCTCGAGAAATTACATATTGCTTTGCTTGTAGTAAATTTGCTCCTGGTTTCAGCTTAATCTTAACTTCTCCCACCCCCTTTAACAAGCCTACGTCATAGGTGCCTGTAGTCCAAGAGGTTGGCACTTTTTCCATATACTCATCAAAAAATGCTGGCCGCTGCTGCACTATCACCATTCACTGTAGAATCTTCCTTATTTCTATTCTGATTCCATATATAATACTCATTTCGAACACCGCTTCATCGTCTGATGGATCGTCTCTAAACATATCCTCGTCAGTAACATCAGTCAATCTGTACCCTTCCCAATGGCAATTACTGTTCTCCATGGCCTGCCCTCATTATCGGTTCCTTCGAGCATGGCCATTTTCCCTCGTACTATGGCTGCCTATAATTCTAGTGGAATAATCTGTCCCCCCTCTTCGTCCATCGGTACCTGTGGCCTAAACAGGAATTTATCAGGTATCCTCATCATTTTGCCCACTAAGCCGGGTAGCCATGTCAGCAAAAAATGTGTACCCCATAGTGAAAAACCTCTGGCTCTAATGGCATTCCTCATAGAGATATGTGCCCTGTAAATGCCATGATAAATTCGCCCATGTTCAAATAATGTATTCCTGGCGTGGAATACACTATGCCTTCATCAGTGAAGGAAATCGTCATATTCAACTTCGTCATTAAAGCTCTGCCTAGAATATTAACCGGCATCTGTTTTGAATGCAATAATGGAACAGAGATATCACACTCTCTTATGGAGACTGGCAATTCATCAGTAAAAGGAAATCTACTTTTAGCTCCAGAGAAGACTTGCACATTCATGGTATTTCCCGATAATGGATATTTTCCCTCTCGTATACATGAGCGTGTTGCCCCAGTATCTACTAAAAAAGAAAAGAAATTGCATCCTGTGGTGACATCAACCCTTGGTTCCTCTTGAGGATTCAATGTCACCGATAGTACTGAACACATGAAGTCACCCTGTGAGCTGTCCTATTGTGGGTGCATGCTTATTCCTGTGCCTGTAAAAGGACTTCCTCCCATGACAGTGACGGCCCCTACTCTAGGAGTCATCTGCATGGGTGCGTGCGTTGACTGCCCTTGCAGCAGATTCAATGGTGCTTGCTGTGATTGTAAACCCTGTTGCATTTGCGGCGCTTGTGCTTGATACACTGTCTTTTCTTGGGCGAACCCGTCCCTATTTTGTGAACTATATGCTGCAGGATAAGCTGTCCCCCCTCTTGAGAATTGTCCATTCTGTACATTCCCTTGACTCCCACATGTGCCTTGTCATTCCACATGTCCAACATACAGGAGGGAATCTTCTGATGTGCCCTCCCTTCATAATATGACTATCATTCTGCATATTCCAGAAAACCCACCTTGGCTACTCTGGAAGGCCCCTCTTCCTCTGAAACCCATTTCTCTGCCTTGTGGCATAAACCTACTGCCTCCTTGATCCGATTGGAGTTGATTATTCACCTGTGACATACCCGCTGCTTGCTGCAGTCCTAACCTCTCTCCACTCGTCAGTACCGCTCCCTCTATGGCGTACTTTGACAATTTCTTCTGAACTAGCTTTGCTTCCTCAAGTTTTCTAGCATCTTCCTTCTTATTTTTCTCTGTCAACAATCGGCAATGATGCCCGATAGTCAACTGTATCGCTGCCCACGGTTTTGCTTCCATTCCCACTAATTTCTTTAGCTGTCTCTGAACTTGCTCTGGCAATCCCTGACACAGAATGTGAAAAAATACTGGTATTGATTTCACCCACAGCTCCCTCATTTCCAAAGTCCAGCGTTCCTGAATACTTTGAATGTAAGCAAGCGGATCTTCATCATCTTTCATCTTACGTGCCATAATTGCACCCATATCTGATGTATCAGGATACTGTACCCTAAGCGCTTTCCAGACTGCCGCTGTACAGTTATTGAAAGCTGCCCCATCATGTGCTGTGCCATGACATTTGAGTGTCCTGCTCTCGTCCAAATGTCATCAGCTCTTTCCCCAAGTATAGCTGCTATGAGACCCTTAATGTCCCCTATGGCTAGAGTATTTCTTCCGGTCATTTTCCTGCACCCCCCATTAAGCTAGGGAGTTTGCATTATACTTATCCATCTGTGGTCATGGGATATACTGCGGTCTGACCCCTACTTTCTTCAATAAGGGGAATTGCGAAATCCTAAATTCGCAATTGGCTCCCATAGTTTGCCTATCCATACTAGGGACATTGGTTCCTGATCGCCTTTCGCCTGGTAATGACCTCAACCTGCTCACATATGGTGGTGACTCCCCCCTCTCACTATGCGATCATCCTTTAGATCGCTCTGGGTACGCCATAAGCTCTGGCATCCTAGCTTTAGGCTGGACTAAATGGGACTATCTCACTTACTTGTCTGTCTGTCTGAAAACATCCCTGAGGACCACATGCACTTTCTCCCTCCTCCCCCGGAAGGTTTCTCTATCTTCATCTGACATATCTAGTCCCCAACTAGTATGGCATTCATCTTTCTCATCTCTATTTAGGGTCAGCCTGTCCATAGACAAGGCTCTGTGCTTGAGACCAAATGGACTTCCTTCCTTGCCTCGTGACTGGAAAACTATAGATCGATCTTCTTTTCCCCTGCTTCTCAATTCACTTGTTGTCTTCATCTCCTGATAAGCTTTATCAATCCTATCTCCAATGCTTCCTATCTCAAAATTCCCATCTAGGTTTACCCTAGACGGTCCTAGCGTTGCTTCTTGCGACAGGAGCAACTCATCTATGTCGCCTCATCATATCATTGGACTTGGTTCCATCAACTCTTTCTCAATGCAATCAATGTTGCATGCCCTCTGTCTCTTTTTTTGTTCCATTCATTCATCAAATTCCCTTTGTTTCTTCGCTTACACTCTACCCCTTCCTTCCTCCTGTCTTTTCACTTCTCTTCTTTCGTTTGTTCTATGCAGCTCTTTCTCCCTGTGTCTTTTCATTCTTGTATCTCTTAATTTCTGTTCTTCCACTTCTTCTCTCTTCTTTTCTAGCCTATCTCTTTCTTCTATTGCTCTCTGGCTGTTGTCATATTTTCTTTGATCTTCGGCTCTTTCTTCCTTTCTAAGTTGCTCCTCCTGATACATCTTCTCTCTTTTTTGTCTATTCTTCCTTTTCTACTCTACTTCTTTCAACTGTTTCTCTTTGTCCCTGTCTTTTTTAATCCTGTTTGTCTTGATCTTCTCGTTGCTTTACTTCCTCGATGCTCTTCTCATCAAGTTTGAGCAGTATCTGTCCACCCATCCATTCATTCTGTACGTGTGCTATCTCGTCAGCCTTGTCTTTTTCTCCTTTCCATCTTTTAATTTCCTGTTGTATTTCTAGAGTCATACTTCGTCGTTCACTTTTCTCTTTGTCCTGTAAGCCCCTAGAGATCCCTTCTTTCTCTGGAGTCTTTCTGGGCTCCCATCACTGCTATAAGCAGACGGTCATGTATCGGATTACTATATCCTGTCACCGCTTTTAATTTGCTTAAAGGATATAATCCATCATCTTTTGTACTTTCATCATTTACTTCAGGCACGGTAAGGGGAGCAGAAGGCTCAGCAACCCCCTCTTTACACTGGTTAAGCATCCAGTCCTCAGGAGGCGGATCTTCCCATTTCTCCTGGTACATCTTCGAAAGCTCTAAACTAGCTAACCTCTTTTCCAATATCTTCCCTGTGTATGCAGCGTGCAAGTATATGGTCATGTGTTGAAAAACCGCTTTTGACAGCTATCCCCCTTGCCACCATGGCATGAACATCTTATCTGCCATACTCTTAACCCATTCTGTACTGTACTGGTTAAGCATGGGTGCCTGTTTTGGCAGTTGTTTACATAGATGCATCAGTGGAGTAACATTTTGTCTCAACTTACTGTCGATACTTACCGTTGTGTTACACAAAAATAAGTTTCTGAAAAATAAAGAATATGACCGCACACCAACACTCGCAGCTCAAAGTCTCTACTTCACACTTTACTCCAGTCTACCTGTTCAGTCGGTGCCGACAATGACTAAATAGATAGATTTTAACCTCGATCACTACTTGATGTAACCTATCATTCGTCACCTTCCGACACGTTACTTTTCCAATAGCCAAAATACATAGACTGACAGACTGGCCATCTTCAAAATATATCTCCTCAGCGCTCCTCGCTGCTTATCTTTTTCCCCTAAAATTACTCTGATAGGCATGTAAATCATTCCCCTTCACAGACCTTGTCCGTGTGTCACCTAAATGCCTGCTTGGGTTTTGGAATTACTTTTTCTAGATGTTCCGTGACTCTGGGCTACCTGTGACACTCTTCATCATACACCTGTGATACTCTTCGTCATGCATTGAACAACCAACCCCTGCTGCTTCTTACTACTACCACAAACCCCAATTTCCCACTCACTTTTGCCATCCTCCTCAATCTACTCACCATTGGCTCTTCAGCTCCTGACCCTCGGGATCGCCGCCTCCTCCAACCGGCCACCATCGCCTTTGGTCTGCCCAGCTCCTGTGGAAACCAGGAGGGATTTCATGAAAAATAGACTCGTCCCACCTGTATCTTTTTTATCTTGCAGCCGGTCTCCACAGGAAGCCTCACAATCATCCAGCTAAATGGCAGAGGATGCCCGATATTCCAAAAACCTTAAAAGCCTACTTGGTCGGCAGATCTGAAACCATCCTCTGCTACCACATGAACCCCGGGACCTGGAGCCCTTTAAGACGAGGTACCAGTATCTGAGATGGATGGGGATGCAGATATTACTCATGCATTAATAATCAGAATGACTCAGGAAGTTGGCAAACTCAAGACTGTCTTATTAACAATTATCTAAAACAGGGAGTTACAACGATCATCAACAGACGCTCGCTCGATATCTATCAGCAATCTTTCCACAAAACACAAATTATATGCCATAAAGTTGTCAATACTGATGTCATCCTACGTGGCGAAGTAAGAAAACCTATTGGGGGATATGATAGGCTTACAGGGTCGATCTGAGTATGCATTCTATATAGACAGGGGTTGTGATTGGGTCTCTAAAATTAGGTGGGCAACTAAGCCCATCCCAAGTGCAAGTCATCTTCTGTGTCATGAAAATATATGACATCCTGTTGGCTTCTCAAAGTATAGTCAACTATAGTAACTATGTGCTAGGTGGCCCTTTATAATTGGTTGACACACTTGTACCCTTCTGGAATATTCCCTTCGCTAGCAGCATGCAAGCTGGTAGCCCATGTGCTGGGAGGGACGGCCTGGGCGTGTCTCCCCACCCAATTAGCCCTCATCCATCATCATTCCTGGGGTCTGTCATTCAATTAAGACGTTGAACTTGGACTTCAAGAGGCTCACTGTGCCTGAGAATAACAGGGAGTGAAGGCTTGGCCTTGTCTTCTGGTTTCGGTGTAGCCGACCCAAAGTCTATTTTCATCTGACCATGTGACTGTAGATCACGTTTTGAGCTCATTTGTTTTATTTAATACTATTAAATGAAGAAATCCTGGCGCTTCTGGTGTTTTTCCATTACACCTCAAACAGGAGCTCTGCTTCTTTCTCATGTTCATGTATCCTTTTGAAGAGACACCCAGGCTCTCGGCGGCCCGACTCTTGACACTGGGCCAGCCAGCCTTTCTTGAATCTTCATTCGCCATTAGCCGTTTTATTTAACTGCGCCACACTTCCAGCCCTTCTATTCACAGGGTTCAAGTTTGCAAAAGTGTATTGTGGAACATCCAGATTCTATACATTCCTATATATATACATTGGAGCACAGCCTCAAGTCTATTTACTATGTAGCCAGCCTCATGATTACTTTGTTTAATTGCGTTACTGCGTCTGTACAATTGTAAAATGACTGCATTTTCTTCAGTGATTCTCCGCACATGCAATCTTCATTTCGATCCCGAAATGTTGCTTACTTCGATACTTCATCCTTAGATTCTCTATAAAGTCTATACTCGTTCTTCATTGACATCTCTTCTGTGTGCGTAATTTCTGCTTCGCATGATGTCACCAGTCTTCTCTTTCTCATTCTTTTCACACTTCTTCCGGAACTTCCTTCAGAAGACTGTTATTTCTTTGTGCATGCATGTTTTCTCAATGGATACCATGCTTCAAGAACTTTTCAATGTATGGCACCCTCATTGGTATTGCGAATGTCGCAATTTCTGATTCCCAACATATAAGCAACATAGGCCCGGAACTTCCGGTAGAGGTGCTTGACTCTTCCTCTACACTATATAACTGCACTAATTGAACAGTCTGGTGATCAGAGGGTTACCAAAGTAGGAATAATGATTTCAATCTTGTTAAAAGTTTGATTTTGAAAATATAGTAGCAATTTCCTACATGCCCCGATGATCAGGGTTGGCCATTGGATGTTTCTCATAGAATGTCTTCCTTTGCAAAGGGAGATGTCGGAATGCAAGGCAAAAAACCTCCTAATGAGCTCCATTTAATTCGATTAAGACGCGTTGCGTAACTGACGGGTAATGAGTGCCTGAAGTAATTGGCAATTAATCAGGGAGCGAACACAACACGCCAATCATTAAATGAGAGCCTAAATGGTTTCTTCAGCAGGTTGACTAAAATAGACATTCTTGCTCTCTTTTACGTCTAAATGGGCTTATGCTGGTAATTGAGAACGCATCAGGGTTCTTCCTTGGTGAATCTTCACCAGATTGCACAGGGTGCAAGTGCACAATATTTGTGGATGTGCAAAGTCTTTTGGGATTTGTTTATTCATTTTGAATGTTAAGTTACTGTGTCTTGTTATAGCACAGCGTTTGCCAGTTACATTGCCTCTTGGTAGTGCTGGTCTCGCAAATAAAGTGGTAGGGCTATGGGTGAGTTTTTGGGAGTCGAGCAGAGATTGCTATTTGATTGAACGTGAGATTTGTCAATGCCTGCATGCATGTGATTTGTGTGCTGTATGTGTGTTTGAGTTTGTGGTGGATGTTGCTGTTTAATTTTGCCACAGTAGGAAGCTGTACCTATGGAATCCACACCATAAGAACACCAGGGGCCAGAAAATAGAAACTTTGCACCGGTGCAAGTGCAAAGTTGGATGGTATTAGCACTAGGGCAAAGTTTTACCTATTTCTAAAAACACTGGGACACATTAGAAAACCACAGTACCATGACAGGCATTGTATACGCACCATAGGGAATAAACTGCCCTTGTGCAAAAATGATACATTTCCACTGCATTTTCGCACCAGGGCATGAGTACCATTGTTTTTTTTTACTGTCCTGCGCTTTGGCAGAAATGCTACACAAATTCAACTAAATTGAATGAAAAAGGGGAAGGAATAGGTCAACATTATGCATAGGATTCATTAACATAATCATATTCATCTTTGAGTGAGATACCTACTGCTTAGCTGTGCCAAATAACCAATCATCAAGGTTTGGTGTAAATATGTTCGCACAGTACCTCAACACCTGTTTTCTTTCAATAAACTGTGCCCTGATGAGCCCTTTCTGAACATTATCAGGTAAGTGAAGAGTTAAAATATTCAGAATAGCTCTGGCAGTATTGTAGGCTCATTACCAAATCCAGAGGTGTTGCTGTTGACATCATTGTTTCTCAGGGTCTGTTCCTTTAAGAAATTACTGCTAGTTCTCTATACCGGAGTTGGACTACATTTTATTTTTGGGAGTAGAGAAAGATTTTATGTCGTCAGTCTTAATGGATGATTTATGTTCAGTTATTTGTCCTCATAGTTTTATGGGGGTTTAGACAACATTAATCCACCCGTTCGGACATTGTTAAATGTATTTAACTAAGTCCTTCTTAAATGCTGCACTGTTTTTTCATGGCATTCTTCCCTCTGCTCAGGTGGCTAAACTCTGGTGATTAAACTCAGATTGTTTCAAAATATTATTGCACAATGCATAGTTCAAACAAAGGTGCGTTCTCTTTTTTTGCACTAGTAACAACGTTTGTATTTGTTTCTTGTAAAATATACGATTGGCTGTATCATCTGCATTAAAAGATTGTTTATGTGCAAAGGGTTTCAATCCTCTTATGAATATGTTAGCTTCACAAACCTGCATTAAAGATCTAATTTTAAAAACAAACATGTACGCTGTGGTCTGAACATCGTATTAGAAAAACACAGTGCAAAGGTTGCAGTCCTATCTAATCAAATTATAACTGACAATGGCCAAGATAACATCTCAACCACAAGAAAATATCCTGCAACTCTTTTCAAATGGAGAACTGGTTATGGCAGAGAAAAACAAATTCACATTTGTTGATGCTGTGTCTTTGGAAACAATGTAACAGATAGGGGCTGTGAAGGCATCGTGAAGTACGACACAGACAACAGACTCAAGATTCAAAGCAAGATAATGTATTACCTCTAATGTCAGGATGCTTGCCCTATGCAAAGGTGGGGTTTCCCTACTTGAATGAAACTAAGGAAAGTCTGTGTGAAAGAGTTGAACTTAAGAGTCTGTCTGTGTCCAAAACCTATTCTTTTAATTTTTTTTAATTTTTTATTGTTGCATTTGCGGTTTACAGAAAACCTTACACAACATAAATAAGCAAAGAAAAAACAAGTTAATACATTTATCTCTCAAAGAACTATTAAAACAAAGTATAAATGAAGAATATAAAAAAATCAGAATTCCAAATTATAGATGCCAAAGCATACCACAACATTGACATCATACAGATTTTAAGTTTTTCTTGTCCAATTCTGTTGTTACAAATGTTAAGAAAATATTTAAGGCTAAAATCAAAGAGATATTAGTACCCCACATGCATCTGCACCAGAGTAGATTCATGGACACATCCATGTTGTTACCAATGTTATCCTTAACACACAATAGACGATATTTGTCAAAATAGGAGCACACAGTAACTAAGTGTCTCAAAGTTGTCCTCCTCTGCACAAAACCTACAGTTATGATTAAAAGTATTACTGATAGACAGGGATGAGGAGCCTTTACATTGTTTAATCCTCTCGTAGGTGGGGATTTGATTAAGCCTGAATGGCATATACGTCATGCGAGTATTAGCACAAGGAAATCGTTGAAGATAGAGTGGTATGGATTCTCTTGCATGCAGAAAATTAGAATACTCCCCATAGGTTGAATAGGAAGCAATACAGTCCACAGTCTTCACCCAATCTGCCCTGAACAAAATCCTTTTAACAATCCCCAGACGGTGCACAAGGTCTCCCTCTTTAGCACCAATAGAGACCAGTACATACTTCATCCGTAATCTGAACTCTTGAATTGAAGGTACAGATTCTGCATACGTAGCTGAAAAGAGAATCTCATAAAGAGAATTTTTAGGGGATCAATCATGTAGTAAACTGGTTCCAGACATATCTGGCTTTCAGAGACACCAAGCAGAACTTGTGTCTTATGGCCACGTTCAGGATAGCCATGGAGAGCCCCAACACCTCCTTCCATAGTTTCCTTGTATGATGTTCAACATACAGCCCATGTTGTGGATAGACAGGTTCGGCTGTACAACATGATAGGTTCAAACTTAGCCAGATAGTAGCGCCTCAAAGGGAGCAATGAAAATTTACAAACTTTGAGCTTCAAAAATGTAAGTTGAACTATTATTTTTTTTGCCTTGTGAAATAGGCTGCCCCTCCAAAATTCCATACTAACCCTATTAGTGAGGTTATAGCCTAAGTAAGTGACGGCCTTGACCTGGTCCACGTTCTCCGGGTCCCATTGCCCAAACATGTGTCTGCACCTTGATTCCCCTCCAGAAAACCAACACCTTAGATTTAGACGTGTGGGCAGGAGATTGTTGGCCACGGCATATTTGAAAAACAACTGCATTTTCCTTCTCATGCCTCACAGAGTTCTGTCTAGAAGGATAAAATCATCCGCAAAGGCCATCCATTCCAACATAGTATTCCCCAACTTGGCAGGCACAATGGAAGGACTCTCTCACAGTCTCTCCACATCACACACATACAAGTTGAAAAGTATGGGAGACAATGTAAAGACCTGTATTACCCCAATAAATGAATGTATCTCCTGTGATAGGGACCCTTCCTATTCTTGGCCTCACAACTAAAACCAACCAATGTGTACAGGTGTTAAGTTCTGAGCTTCTTCTAGCTCTAGCTTCTTCTTCAGCTCCCCTTCCCCAAGTTCAAGAAAGCTCCACAAAAAGTCTCAAGTTTACCTTTCTCACGTTCAAGGTGACACAGTTCCAAATAGTTCTTGTGGTTCCCTTCCCCAAGCTCTAAGCAACACAGTTCACAAAGCAAAGAGGTCCTGGGGCTTCACACTCATGACAACACGTGCAGTTCCTCAAGTCTCGTAGTTCCCTTGCTCAAGACTTTAACTCCGCCAAGTATATTTCAGACTTCTCAAAAGTGTAACTTAACTCGAGGCCAACCTGACCCTCCTTCTGGTTGGCTTCACCAGTTCACTCACAAGGCTTATTTCTAATTGTATTCACAATGTCTTTGAGTTCTCATCATTCAGGGCTCACTGCTCTTGTTTCAGTTTTCAGACCACATGGTCCACCCATTACAGTTCGTGCAGCCAGGATCCCTAGATTCTCAGGTCACACAGGTTGTTCAGCTCCTGCCCATGTGCACCAAGTCACTTTCATTGTATTTCACTTTGTTGGCCTCTTGGTTTTATGTGAAAAGGTAAACTTCTTTTGCTTCTCCTTAACAAACGCTTGATTCTGCCATCATGTGTCACACACTGTCATGATCTCTGCTTCCAAAAGGTCAGGGTTTTCCCAACTCCCTTGGAAGCAGATCCATAACCCAGGTTCCGAGTGCCAACCAGTCCCAATTGGGACCTTTTGGACCCAGTCCTGGCGCCAGTGGCACCAGGCTCATAAATATGCCCAGCCCCAGCGCTGGAAGCGCCGGACTCATAATGCTTGGGTGGACTTACCTGCAGCAGACCATGCTGCTTACTTGCCTGCCAGTTGAGCCTCTGATCCTCTTCTGTTTGGAACTATTTTTCCTGTTGGGTGGGGCAGGAGCCACTCCCTAGATTCAGAACACTGGAACTCTTCTGGAAAGCAGGAACTCTTTTCTTACCTAGGCATGGCTGTGGAAGGAGACACCTAAGCACTACAGGAGGCTATTTAAACCACACCCGATGGATGAATCTTGCTTTGCGTTATTCTGCATCCTCTGCAGCAGAACGCTCATCGTGTCTTCTGCATCTGATCCTGGGCCTAAGGAAAAAGGCTTACCATCCTGAATCCAGTCTTCAGCAACACCTATAAAGACAAGAAAGAACAGGTTAGCATTACGGTCTTCAGTGACAGCTCTTCACTTACCTGGTCCATCGGCTGTCACCAACGCCTCGCGCTTCATTCCGGCATCTGAAAGACAAAGGCTTACCTACTCTTCGTGCGCTCCGGAGGTCTTCACACTGCATTCCGGCATCTGAAAGACAAAAGCTTACCAACTCTTCGCACGCTCCGGAGGCCTTTGGCGCTGCATCCCGCATCTGAAAGACAAAACAAGGTGTGTTTAAAGACATTGGGGAACTTTTATACTCACGTGCCATTACTCCTTTCCACATCTAACCCAGTGGGTATTCCGGCACCCTGCAGCCGCTCCGAACTTGTACCTGCAAAATAAAAAGACAGTTAGAGCGCATCGTGAAGCAGGCAACAAGCGCTTACTTACGTGCTTCCAGGCGCTTCTATTCATCACACGGGCTCCATCTTCAACTCACTTCAGCCCGTCATCCGCCATCGCCGGAACCCTGCAAAACAAGAAACATCATTACTAAAGACTTTAAAGACATTAGAATTACTCGAAACTTACCGTTCGTGCAGTAAACGACGGACAGCAGTCCTCTGAAGTCAAGAGGCCTGCTCCCCTTATCCAGTGAAGAAACTGGTTACAGCACCCTGCCCCGAGGCAGATGGAGAGCACAGCGTTCACTTACCTAAGGTGAGAGCGTTAACCTTTGGGGTTCTACAGGAGAAGAGAAAGGGAAGAAGAGAGAGACATTCAATAACCCAGTTCCTTAATCCCATATTTTCTATCTGCAGACATCTTACCCTTCGAGTCAGACATACAGTGCACAGAGGTCCAGCCCAAAGAGCCAGCCGTGTGTTACACATCACCTTTGAAGATACGGTATACACCCAGACAAGACCGGCGCCTCTACGGGAATCAGGTGAGCGTTACACACACCTCTTGGCAGTCTGAGGTCTTGCTGTATTGCATTCACTCATAAAAGTTCAACTTTGAGGGGTTTTATTCATCTCCCCTTTTCTGTGGCACTCCTTCACACTTATGCCACTTCTGCAGTTTATTTTCACATTGGTAACTTTAGTTATCCTTCAACATTCATTTGGCCCATAAACATTTGAATGCATTCAGCCTTCAATATATTTAAGTTTAAGGTTATATTCACTTTGCTGTTCAAGTTTCTATCAAGTTCGATATTCAATATGCATTAGTTGCACTTTGTTTCACAGACTGTTACTCATTTCCAATCTATTTGGAGCTCCCCGGTGCCCACATGTTCTCCTGGACACTCACCGGCTGATTGAAGCTCCCTCTAATGGCACCCGCATGTCTTCTCGTCTCGCGAGGCCGGCAGTCCTTCTGGTGCAAGTCCTGCTCGCCTGGTAGGCATTCCTCTCTGCACGCCAGCAACTGGACAGGCTTCTCTCCGGACACAGATGGCGTACTCTCGCTCTTGGCATCGCCCGCCGCTGCTGCTGCTCACACACTGTGCTGGAGGCTCCCACACCTGTGACTATGATACAGCCCACTTGTCTTGGGCCCCACAAATCTTTTAGGATTTCTGCCTGTGACCTGGCTCCTGCTCCTGTCTCACAACTGCTGCCTCCACACAAAAAGGGGTCCTTCGCTGGTCTCTCCCGTGCAGCCTCCCTGTTGCTCCCTTCTCTTGTTGGCCCTCATTTTATACACCTGCAACCAATTAACAAGTTGCAGGTGTGTGTCCTTAAATAAAGGGACATGGCTGACTCTCTGCAGGCATCTTCTTCATTCCAGTACCAGAGTGGTACAATGAAGGTATAGTGTTTATTACTGTAAGTCTCCTCTTCTTCGTCCCACTACTTTTGAATGTCAAATGTGGGGAAATGAGGGGTGAGGTTTTGCAATAACCTGTAAAGGTTGGAAGAGAGTTAGGTATCCCCCTTTCATTAATAGGGAAAGGGGGATAACATGTCTTGCCTATGGGTTCCCCACTACCAATCCCTAAGGACCCTCCACCCCCCATGGTCGGGATCAAGAGCGATGACATTTCCCTGGCCACCTGAGAAGAGGATTCAGGGGGTTTAGAAGTGAGAGTACCCTCAGGATTCACAGGGTACAGCAAAACGTAAGTTTAAAAGTGACAATTGGGAGAAACCAACCTGAATCAAGTGGCAGCTATAGGTTTGAACTGTGACAACTGCTGCTATGTTAAATTGACAAAACCACATAAATAAACAACAGAACTGATCTTCCTTACAATATCGATGAGTTTGAATTCATTTTGAAGAACAACAATGGGAGTTGAGCCATAATGATAAGACAGTTTCTGCAACTTTGTCACAGGGAGGCTGAACCTCAATCCAAAGCCAGCGTTTTATGAGTTGCCTCTGTGTATGGTGGGTTTAAGATAAAGGACACCTAATGGGGTTCAAGTCAAACAGTGGATATGTGTTGCTTCCTCTTAGATTTCCATCTACCAGGCCTCTCTTGAAAGAAGGAATCTTGCTGCCTGGAAATATAAAGTGTTATCTGTAAATCTAACAGACCCGGAAACTGTCTAGAGGTCATAAAACCCAGAGGACTTTAAACTTCAAAGACATTACCAAATCCAGGCCCTCATCATAAATACCTTGCTGCACTACTTTTACAGTGGGTACACCAGATGCTCTGTTATTGACTAATATATATAAAGTGAGAAATAAATGTGTCTTATAAAAGTTATATAGGATTTACTATTTCAAACCTAAGTCTGGAATGGAATGTCGCAGCAACATAATTCTATTTGTAAACCTTTCACCTTGAGTTGCTCTAATTCATACTACCAACATGATTTTGCGAATGTGATTTTTAATTATGCAAATTAGGCACATGTGTATTTTGAGGCGCAGAAATGGCACACGCCAGTGAATGATATATCATATGTTCAGCCGGGACGGCCCCATCACTTTGAGATAGTAACATACATTGTATATAAAGGTAGCAGTGAGTTAATTGGAAACATCTGTAACTTAGTAATCATTTGTGATATTGTGATGAAAACCACGTTGTTTCATTTGTGCCAGAGAGAGGAATTCTGTGAGCTGATTACTAAAGGGGTAATTTACAAATTCACAATGTGACAATATTTAATGCAAGAAATTCCTGAGATAACATCACATTTAAATGGGAGGGAAACTGGTTTTGGAAGTTTCTCCCATTTGTCTGCTCCTTCATTAATATGGCCAATGTCTGCGTAGGGCTATGTCTATAGTTATATCACCTTTGGAACACTGTCCAATCACCTACTTTGACCAATTAGATTGGGGAAAGTACAGACACCTCAAAAGGGTGGGGTAACTGTTCTATAAAGGATTTAACCCATTTCGCTCAAGACAGACACTGAAAGACTCACTCACTCACTCACTCACTGACTGATGGAGAGAAAGAGGAAGAATTGGTAACAGCAAGAAGGAGAACAGATAGATTGTTCTCCTTTTGGAACCATTTTGGATTAATAGTTGTACCCGGAAAGTGAGGCCTAGAAGGAGTTAAAGACCCAGGCCTTCTTCAGTGGACACAGGAGCAGAGAGGCTGTGGAGGAAAGCTGATCCCATCTTGCTGACTGATGCCCTACTGTTCCTAGAGGGGGAGAATTGAACTACTCCTGAAAAGTGTGCCCACCTGTCTGCAATAAAGCCAAAATAATTTAATGTGTGAGTATGATCTAAAGGGGAAATAATCCTGACAGGAGTGATAAGATAAAAGTAATTATATTAATTCCTGGCCCTATGATTTGTCAGTAGTAAGGGGTGGAAATTTACAAATTCATTGTGTATCCCAAGAAGTTAGGGAACCTTTCAGAAGTGTATGTGTGCTTGTAAAAAAATATATATTTGATAATCTAGGCCCTGGTGTGTCTACAGTGAGATGCCCTCACTGTTTCTCTGTTTAACGACGCCTAGCATAGAAGAATTATCAGGGAGTTAAATGCACATCTCACTGTGTGCATACCTAGAAAAACAATATAACTGAAGTAATTCCTGGGTATATCATCAAACAGAATATTGTTGTTAAAGTTAAGTTGTTCCAGACACAATGGACAGGGTGATAATGTGTTACCCATTCCCTCGCTGTTTAAGGTGCACGTTGAAAGTGAGCGACATACACTTTTACCCAGTAATTAAAAAGAAAAATCACAGAAGAAAACAGTAATATGGAGGCATCCCCTGCATCCCCACCCAAGGTATATGAAGAAAACACTTGTCATGGAATACCCACAGTTTATGTGGATGGATGTTCCTACCGTATTACAAACGACTGGGAGAAAGAATTTGTTGCTGGTTTTGGGAACGCTTGTTTAAATGATCTTTCTGAATCCTCTGCTGGTTACAAAATGGATTCCTGAAGTAGTCAGGTGGCAGAGATGATGGTAATTTATCAAGCTGTCCTCACAGCAGTAAACCACAAACTCACAGAACTGGTGATTATCACTGATTCTGATTATGTGTAAAATGGGTTTGTGGAACACTTGAAGAATTGGAAAAACAGAGGCATGCTTTGCGCAAATAATAAACCATCAAAACATGAGATCTTGATCCAGACTATTGATGATCTGGTGATGTCTAATGAGATGACCATCTATTGGAAGAAGATTAAAGGTTATTCTAAGATAGAGGGTCTATGATAAAACTGGAAATGACTTGGCTTATCATTTGGTAAAACAGGAGCTTTACATGGGGACTGCATAGATATGGAACACCTCCTGTAAGAAATACAGTTCATGACAATGACCAGATCACAGACTTGCACTGACATTGAACTTACGACTGCTTAGTGAAGTAGATATACTCCTGATACAGACTTCATAAATGCTCAAAAAGTGGATCCCATTACTGGGAAATTCTATTTATTTATTTATTGGACATTTGTATGGTGCCTATACACAAGCCAATATCTATCTATTTAAACCTCTAGGTGTTTCGCGCTCCACTGATAACTAGATTGTGATACTAATATGTTCTGTGAAGATATGTTCTTCAGTACTTAGCCCAGGCTGAAATAGTTATATGATCTAGAAATAAATTTATATAGGCTGTTATATCACAATAAGTGCTTTTACCCAAATTGGTATAGTTTAATTAGGTGCATTCCCAGGTGGTTGAACATCGAAGACCAAAACTTAGAAAGTAAAATGCATATAATTCAAAAAGTCTTATTGTGGATAAAACAAAAAATCACAGTATTTCTCTGTTTAGAACAAAAATAAATTGGTTGCACTTGTTGGTTTACAAATTCATTATCTCCTGATAATTCACGGATGGATCCAGGTTTATGAATTCAGTATTTCCTATTGGTTCACAAATGGATTCAGTTTACGGTTGATGAAATGGATAAATTAAGTCACAATTGCTTCACAGTTCAAGGTTGACTTATGTTGCTTCACAGTTCAAGGTTGACTGAATTACCAGTTGTGGAGTCAAATTGCTTGCAAACACTGTTACTTCACAGTTAGAATGAAGTTGAATATTTTAAATCACTGTTGCTTCACAGTTGGAGATTCACTAAGTTTTGAGTCTAGAATAATCAGAAGTATTTGGTCAGAGTCTAGGCCCTCTTATGTTTCAAAGTTATCACAGTTCCATTGAGTCTGTTAACCATAAGTTAACTATGTTATTCCTTTATTTGTTTTGTTGCCCGTTCTGTTACCCAACATGTGTTTCACCGTCTGGGTGGTGACGGATCTTCAGGGGTTAGTACGGTTTGGAGGTATACTGATGCATGGAAACAATTATGGAAGGTATTCATCAAAAATGCTATGCATTATGTATCCTGAGGTTCCTGGTATAAAGAGAAAAGTGGAAATAAAGAAGAGAATGATTCGTTTTAGAAAACCCACTAGGTTGCAAAAGAGGGAGAAATATGCTTTTCTAAATATAAAAATGGACAGATGTCAATTGATGTTAGCTTTACTAATAAGGTGGATTTTGCAGGGGTGTAGGATAAGAATATGCAAGTGTCTTATCAAAGTACTTACTTGAGTAGCCCTTGCTTTACGTATGCACTGTAATGGGTATGTTTCAAAGGAAATGGCGAAATCCCAAGAGATTTTCTATACACAAGTGTTTCCAGGCACCACACGAGAAGATGGGGAGGGAGGAGCATGGGAATTAGAACAACTAAAACAGTTATATTGGCATTGTGACAATCCTACCACGCAAGTGCGTGACAAGGTGGTAAGTGAAAGGGGTGGGTAGAGTATGGTGGGAGAAGTGCAGGTGTGGGGTGCGCACAATGGTGGGGGCAGGCAAGTGCTATGAGGGCCAAGGGTGCCAAGTTCCAGGGGACGATGGGCCGAAGCGAGGATGAGTGCGGTGAACAGGGTAGACCAAGTTGGGATGGTTTGGGAAAGGGAGCCCGAAGGCAAGTGCAGGCAAAGGATGCTGAGGGGACTGGGAGGGTATAGTCTGGTTCCTGTATGACTCTGAAGGTGCCACGCTGCTGTCACAGTGGCAGAGGGAGAAATTAGCATGGGAGAAGGGGAGGGAAGGAAGAGGAGACAAGAAGAGTTTTAAGAGGTTTCCAGAACTTAAGAAGATCTGGCTCAAGTCTGAGGAGGGGAGGGAGGCTGTTCCTGAGGGAGGGGCCAGCTGAGGAAAGGGATCTATGTGCCACTCTGTGCTTTGAGAAACATTTGACCTGCAGAGAGTTGGAATCAGAGGTCTGAAGAACTCTGGCTGGGAGGTATTTAGGGAGGGAAAGCTGGATGTAAAGAGGTCCCAGGCCCCAGACTGGATGATGCAAAGGGTCTTAAATTTGATCCTTGCGGTCACTAGGAGCCAGTGGAGAGATTTTAGGCTCGAGAGATGTAGTCCCTGGGCTTGAGACCAAGGTTAAATCTTGTAGTCCTATTCTGGATTAGTTGAAGGGTGTGAAGGGAGGAAAGAGGCAGATTGAGGAAGAGGATATTGCAGTAGTCAAGACTTGAGAGAACCAACCAGGGCTATGGAGAAGTTGAGCTTCTGGGGGAAGTTGAGGAAAGGTAGAATGCAACTGAAAGTTGGACTTCTTGGCAAGGTCTGTGATGTGTGGAGAGAAAGAGAAAGAAGAGTCAAAGATGTTTTTAGCCTCACAAGTGGGTGAGGGGAGGGAACCCAGAGAGTCAGGCCAGAGAGTGGGGGGCAAAGAGCAGGCGCCCCAATGAAAATGATCTCTATCTTACTGTCATTAGGGCAGGGATCATTTGCTGAGCACCATGCATGAATAGCAGTCAGGCAGTCTGGTATGAGGGAGGAGGTAGAGGAGGTAGTGGATGAGACCTTGAGAGAGAGCTGTGTGTCATCTGCATAACACTGGAAATGAGGGGAGAAAGTGGTGATCAGGTGGGCCGGAGGGGCCAAGTAGATGTTGAAGAGCCATGGTGATAAGATAGAGCCCTGAGGGATGCCACAAGCAGAGAGTAAGGTGGAGGAGAGAATAGGACCCATTTGCACTTGGGAGGGTCTGTTTGAAAGGAAGGAAGGAGGTAAGCCACGCCAGTGCCCTGTCCATGATGCCCAGAGTATCATGGAGATGGTTTAGGAGAATGGAGTAGTTGACTGTTTTAAAGGCAGAAGAAAGATCGAGGAGGATCAGAACCGAGGGAGTGTTAGAGTCCAGTTTACAGAGTAAATATTAGCTATAAATACTTAGAAGAGCCACTCAGATTTCCTCTGGCAGAATAAAACTATCAAGGAAAGGAATATCTTTGTATTCTGATGAAGTTTCAGAATATGTGCCAGATTCAAGATGGGCTGTTGACGAGGAAGCACTAGAGCTGTACTACAAACTACCAATGGATCCTAGCACACCATCAGAAGGTGAGGCTCGTTTCTTGACACAAATGCCCCATGTCTTTTGACACAGAACATCCAGCATTCAGAACTCAGGGTACTCCCGGTCTGCACACATTAATGAAACAGCAAAGCTATCTTGCATATTCGCACCACTAAACTAACCCACTCTGCTCTCTTGCAGATCCACCAGAACTCTCATGGATCATGCAAAAGGCAATAGAGTTTGGTATACAGCTCAATGACGGTATCTGGTCATTGCATCGACAACCAAAGCATCGACAGCCTTTTTTTAGATGGTAAAGGGTTTAGTTTAATACAAATGGGTTTTAAAGGTTAAAAAAGTGAGCTTGGGGGAGGATCCACTGATTAAAAACATTAAAATAAAAAATTTCATTAGATGTTTTTTTTAGATGCTTTTTTTAAATGGTATGGCATTTGATGCTTTGGCCATCGATGGAATGACTATAAACCCTCAATGACATATAGCCACCAATAAATAAATACATAACCACACACATACACATACACGCGTGTGCCATTGGAAATACACACACATGCACACTGAACACACACTCAGACACCCCATCTTTTTCCCATTCAAGTAAAAGCATGGACAATCAAAACATATGTATACTCTGATGCAGGCAACCATGCATGCAAACTAGGAAGGGCAAACACACAGCATAGAATACCACATGCATGCACACATTGGGCCTATCTTTAAATCAATGCCCTTCCTGATCCCTGATATGTGCGGATGTGTGCAGGCTTGCAGATAGCATTATAAGTTTGCCTTTTGGAGGGGTGACTTAAGAATCAGAGCACACCACAGGGGAATGCCGTGCGCCAGAGTTTAATAGATGTGCTGGCAGTGCTCCAGCCTCCAGAATAATGAGATTTGGAATGAGCTCTGACAACTTGGAAGCGGATACCACCCGGCTCCCTGTGTCTGGGATCAGCCTTTTTATCAATATTCCGCGACATTAAAGCCGCAGGATCCTGTGCGAGACAAAAATTAATTTTGTTTCT